>NC_056741.1:1897958595-1898096804 GCF_019279795.1 Protopterus annectens
TCATCTTGTTGCTGCCAAATGCATTTAGTCTAACCCACTGCAACCCCCTTGCATGACTGGGTTAACACAAACAGTTGTGTCCACCAATTACAGCCACTTTACTGCCTGCACACCTTGCAGGTATGCATGTTATCAAATGAATTAATACAAGTAATGGCCCCAGCTATATACTGCAAATTGCTGCAGTTAGATGCATGCAATGCAACCCACTGAAATTACACACAAAAAATATTTGCCCACAAATTACAACCACTTTACCAACTTTGTGTACCTCTGATTCCAATCAGATAATAGTCATAGTAACATTTCAGCTCAGTGCCGTCAGAAAGATACAGTGCAACCCACTGCAACTTCCTCATGAAAGCATGTGCATGCTCACATATGTATACACACACACACACACACACACACACACACACACACACACACACACACACACACACACACACACACACACACACCCCCAATAACAGCCACTTTATATTTAGACATCTGAGGACTACAGAGTAATCAGTTATACAAGTAAATAACGCAATTCAGCTCATTGCTATCAGACACAAACAATGCAACATATCACACACAAGTACTCACTTAATACAGCCTTTTCTCTAACTCTGCAAATATCAACTGTTTGACTGTGATCTCATAAATGAATGAATGAACTCAAAGTATTGCAGCTTGTTACTGTTAGACACAAAATGCAATCCACTGCAAACTTCCTTTATGTATGCATAAACAGACATGTGCGTGCACACAGATACACACGCAAACACACGCGCACACACACACACACACACACACATACGCGCGCACGCGTGTGTGTGTGTGTGTGTAAAATTAAATGCGTGAAAAAAATATAAACTACCCTGCAAGCTTGTTGGCAGTAGCAATGTTAAACAGATGAGCAAAAGTAAATTAATGTGAGAAAGATCACAAAGCAGAATGGACTCATTAACAAAACTTACTTAATATAAAAATAAAACTTACTTAATATAAAAATAAAAGTGCCCCTGATGCACCCACCTGTTCAAGTCTGCAGATTGCAAATTCTAATAGTTCAGCTTTTATTCTGGCTGCCTCAGGCATCATCATCATTCTGAAGCATCCTCTGCCAATGGGAAACGGCAACATAAAGCTTCATCTCGCAGCCCAACCAGCCCCTTACTGAAGTGCTATTTCTGCAGTCTCTCCTCCCCCCCCAGAAAAAGGCAGAATGACCTGTAATAAGGCAAGTCTCCTTATTTGACATTGTCTGTTTTCTACTGGGATGTACATCTAAATGCTACGCAGCCCAGCCAAGATTTTTTTTTCCTTTTTACTCAAACTGGAATGCCACAAGTACATACTTCTAATCCCTGAAACGAGAAAAGCATCTACTTTGTAAGCTGAGTTTATATATTAAGTTAGTTCGTTTTTATTTGGGTGAGCATTGCATCCACTACTACCACAAGCTGCTCTTGTTCCCCAGGAGTGTAAAAGAGAGCCAACCCCTCTGCAAGGATTGGTATAAAATTGTAAGCTGCCCAGTGGTAATAGATGCCATTGTACCCATGTAAAAATAAGAGCTCCACCATGACATCACTCAGTTATGCCAATGGCTTATCTCCAATGTCTGTCACTCTGACAGTGCACATAATTCATACAGCCGGCACATGTCTGCTCTGTATTGTTAGACCAGTAAAACAACTTTGTACAGGGACAGCTGACTGGTTAAAGCCAGTTCACTGAACAAAATAAAAGTGAATTAAAACTGTGCGTGTATGCACTAGCCACTGCCCCCACCCCACCCCCAACATTGTATTGTGTGTTATGCATTTTGCTGGACATCTCCTACATAACATGAGAAAATAACATTCTGTCATCCCACACTATTTCTGAAATGTCATAGAATGTTCTATGTCACTGAATTTGCCTTGGGTATGTTCAAGTTAGACTTCTGGTGCCTTGACACATCTGATGGGACAAGGCAATGCTATCCCAACACATCCAACAAGTTGGTCAACTTCTCTACCATGCTGCACAACATACTCTTGCATATACAAGGTGGTCAACCCCATCATACGTAAGGTTCAAGACCTGTACCATTCGGCACAGTAGAAGCAGTGGCAGGAGATAACACTGATACTGGAGAGATCAGTATACATGCAGCAAGAGCATCCCTATAGGCAGTGATAGGTACAGCATATAGCAGTGCTGAAGAAGCAATGACAACTGGCCACAACATCACACTGGCAAGCAGCATTACATAGACTGATCATGACAGATACAGCGTTACTCAATTTGCCCAAGCGCAGGTGACTCAGGGTATGCTAGTCATGCATGGTCTATTAACACTGTGCATCAGACATCACTTCAATACAACATATGATGGTGGATGTTGTGGGTCACAATGATTATATGCAGAGGTGAGGGATGGGACACAGTACAACAAGACTATCAATAAACAAATACACACCAGATAGTGCCATAGTCTGACAGTTTGAAATTGTTATGTATTGCATACACCCTGCAAGACCTCTGGGACATGACCAACCCTTGTCCATGCTCTAGCCTGGGGATAGTACATAATATGAAATGTATGCAGAGATGACGGATTGCAGCAATGTCTGGCACCACAGACCTCAGGCTAGGCAGAATCTTAAGAGGGATATCCACATCCTCAAATGCTTCCAAAAATGCATGTCCCTACCCACCACGAGTTTAAAACAATTCTGGATAGCATCCTCTTAAATACCATGCACCAGATTCACAAGCCCTAATGTAGTATGTGTGTGGGGAGGGCAGACAGAACTTCGACTACATGTGTACATCTGCTGACTACACCTTAGTGTTGGCTGTATCTCCAGTATTATGTGTAAAATGTGATGCTGTTGTGAATGCCTATACTGCTGACATGAGAAGCAGTGCTCATAAGTGAGAATGTCTATTCTGGCAGATGGAAACCACATCTGACAACAGCAGCCACAGGAGGTGGCACTCCTTCTGGGATGTTGGGTACAACCACAATGCCACAATATTTGTGTCCCCCCCCCCCCACCTAAGAGTGGGGGACAGTGGCACTGTGTTCCCAAACTGAATTTTGCCAATCTACATGAGCATCTTCACCATCAACAGGTGATCCTGCATCACTGACATCAGTACTATGTTATACCTCAATACCCTACCCATCACTGCAGACACTTGTGAATGCAAAACATACAAAATGCCATTGTGAACCTGTTAAGATATGCTACTGGGCAAAATGCCATTGTGAACCTGTTAAGATATGCTACTGGGATACCCATGTAGAATGAAGAGGAAGGGTGGTCATACAGAAAATGAAGTTGTACCCAAACTTACCTTCAATAACTGCAAGACAACACTGCAGGGCTGAGACTCCCAGGAAGACAGATGTGCACCATGCCAAATGGATTAGCTTACTCTCATGTGCAAGAAAAAAACATAGGCAAGCCTGTGGTAGGTTGTAACTGTCTATAATCCTGGAGGGGGAAAAAAGCAGGGGCTGGGCCAGTCCAGAAACTACATACCATTTCACCTAGAAATGGTTTATGGCGTATCACCTCCAGACAAAACAGTCAGAACACCTTTAAATTTTTCAATCAGCTGGACACTTGAAGGCCTCTCCCTGCTTTGGGTCTGTCCAGATACATGAAGCATTCTGTTTTGTCTGTCTGATATCAGTGAGGTGCTGTTGACAGTAGTACATACTTCTGTTGTGGCTCTCCCACAACATTAATGTCCTGCAACAGGGTCTGCCACACTTGGGTCCTTTAGATGTGCTCTGCACCTCATCCAACAGACAGAATTATGCCATGACCATGGTCCTGACAGCTCACAGCCAAATACGTTTTTCTTCTGCTGCAATGATCCAGTTTCTGAATGTCTAATTATATTCAGGACGTGAAAAAGCTGTATAAAAATATAGGAAATATAGATTACCAGTGTACATGCATCAAATTTGGTTTTCTTGGCAAAAAGTAGCCTGTTTACATATAACCTGCAGCACCTCTACCTGCTTTACCTTTTAACTGTGCCACAATAACTGGTAAAAGTATACTGGTAGTCCCAATGGCCTGTGTCGTATGGGTCTACTACGGCTGTTTGAAAACTCACTTGACTGAAAATTAAATTACTAGGACCACTTCACTGAAAACTCATTTCTTTGAAACTCATTTTGTTGAAAGTCATAAATGGCCTTTCCCCACTGTAGTGCGACCCTAGAGTTAGTACATAAAGTAAGGTGAGTGTGGGGGGCGTAGCCCCCCCCCCCACATATTATAAACATTTTAAACTATACACAGTGATACAAGTGCAATAAATAACTATTTCCAAAAGAGAATATATAACCAAGATATGTGGGGTGGCTTTGCCTCCCACACCCCCCAATGTGGGGGGTTGTGCCTCCATTACTTTATATACTAACTCCAGGGTTGCACTACAGTGGGGAAAAGGCCATTTATGACTTTCAACAAAATGAGTTTCAGTCAAGTGAGTTTTCAGTGAAGTGGTCCTAGTAATTTCATTTTCAATCAAGTGAGTTTTCAATCAACCGTAGTAGAACCGTGTCGTATATATATGGAAATAGCTTGAGCAACTGTACTGCAAAAGGTAACAGGCTGGGTACAGAACATGTAATAAGTATCTGTACACGATACCATCACAACATTCATTACAACTTCAATACACCACTGGTTAGAACACAAAACAGCATTCAGGTTTCCCAGGTACATTACTATCAGCCCCTTGTGTCATGACACTTCTTATGATAAATATATATGTTATCAGCCAATTCCATATATGAAACCATCAGACAAACCAGCTTTCCAAACATTGATTTCAAACTATTGAACTGTACTGCTTTGCATGTTATGTTGCTAAAATATTTGTACTGATATGCACATTATGCCCCTAACTGAGAACCAAAATCTTGGAGCCTTATATACCATTACACAATATGAGTCAATTAGATCCATATAGCATTTCTGATTCTGAATTGCTTTCCTGTGCATTTGCGCACCATGGTTTTTCGGGACTATATTATAAACCCGAAAGCCGAATTAAGTGAACCCGTATTCATCGACACATAAAGGTCAATGTCTGAAATGAGTGAACGCCGTAAATGCCGAAAGGGAGAACACCAAACATGATACATGGAAGCAACAGTGCCATACAGGTAACGAAAACCCAACCCAAAAAACCTAAACTAAAACACTTTTCTACATGTTTTTGCCCCCTACACCCTCCACACAATCCCCTACTTAAAGAGACCAACTCTGAGACCGCACTACAGTGGGGGAAAGGATTTACTTCCTCATCCTCATGATAACCCTGCTGGCTGAGGAAATCCATTCGGCATTTATACGTTTTTGCCCCCTGCACCCCCCACACAACCCCCTACTTAAATAGACCAACTCTGAGACCGCACTACAGTGGGGAAAAGGATTTACTTCCTCATCCCCATGATGACCCTGCTGGCTGAGGAAATCCATTCGGCGTTCTCCCTTTCGGCATTTATGGCATTCACTCATTTTGTACATCGACCTTTATGTGTCGATGTACACATATTGACTTATTTCGGCTTTCGGGTTTATAATATAGACCCGTTTTTTCATGTGCGTCTCATTATCAGGTTGCACAGAACATCCAGAATCATCTTCTTTCGGCTTTTTCCCGGTTAGGGGTCGCCACAGCGGATCACCTGTCCACTCATGATTGGCAGTGGAGTTTTTACAGTGTCGAGTTGCCAGCCCAGCGCCCAACCTTCCACAGAAGGCACACACACGCACGCACTCATGCCTATGGCCAATTTAGAGTGTCCAATCCACCTACAGCATGTCTTTGGGATGTCGGAGGAAACCCACGCGACAACAGGGAGGACATGCAGACTCCACATAGAAGGCACCCCAGCCGAGAACTGAACAGGAGAACCTCTTGTTGTGAGGCGGCAACACTAACCGCTGCACCACCGTGGCCGCCCACAGAATATCACAGTGTAAATGCATGGGAGTATGGCATGGTCACACACTGCACAACTGAACTGTGCAAATCACTGCTCACAATTCTTAAACATCTGCATTCATACCACCAGAGTCTGACATTATGCTATTCAATCTGCAGGCTGCAGTGTAGCATTTGGAGGCACTATGCTGGGTTTGTTACTCCCCCTAACATCCTCATATTACATGAAGGAGATGAAGAAACTTTTTATTCGTTCTGCATGAGGATTAAGACAGACTTCTTTATCTGTTTATTTACCATCGGTGAACAAAGGAAAGCACTGATTCAAGGTGGACTATTTACAGGTTCAGCCTGTGAAAAGATGACAAATTATTAGAACAAAGATAATGTTTTTATGCCAAAGTAGAATGCACAGTTAAGATGTATTATAAATGTGTTAAATTGAAAGAACAGTGACTATCGAAAGCTGTTACAACCACATTTAAAAGAAAGCATGTAACTGTTGAGCAGAAATAGAAGTTATGTTCTTACCATAACGTTCCATGTTAGTTGTCTTCTTCTCGCCTTCTTCTTGCTGGATGGGTTCGGAGCCGACCTCGGCTCCGACTCGGCCACTCTAAAAGCTCGAGAGTTGGTTCCACCGGCTCGAGGCTCCCCTTATATCCCACAATGCTAGGCGAGAGTTACCTCAGATCTCGTTTGTAAGCTAACCCCAGCTTATAATAGTAACAGAATAACTGTAAAACAGAATCCACCTCTAACAACAGGAAGAAAGAAGGGTGACCTACATCCTGAACCAGGAAATATGCATAATAGCATATGTCTAAGAAAGAGGTGGTAGAAAGAGAGGTCACAATCAGAACTCCTCTAGGTCTGTCCAGGCCAGGGGAAGGAGGGTGGACCTTAAGAAGAAGGCGAGAAGAAGACAACTAACATGGAACGTTATGGTAAGAACATAACTTCTATATGTTAAGTTGTCTATCTCGCCTTCATTCTTGCTGGATGGGACCGCGCCCTAGCACCTTGTCCCGGTGGCCTAACGGAACAGACTCCTGAGAACAGTGGAACCAAAGTTAGCTCTATGCCTAGAAGCTAAATCCAACTTATAATGAGAAATGAAAGTGTGAGGAGTAGCCCAAGTAGCCGCTGCACAAATGGTGTCGATAGGCAGTCTGTCTTGGAAGGCTAAAGAAGTAGCCAAAGCTCTGGTGGAATGAGCCTTAGGTTTATCAGGCAGCTTTTGATGTCTAATTTCATATACAAGGGAAATCAAAGATGTTAGCCATCTGGATAATGATACCTTTGAAACTGAAAGTCCCTTTCTGCTCTCCGCATAGGAGACAAACAGCTGATCAGATTTTCTGAACTGTTTAGTTCTATCAAAGTAGTACCTCAATTGACGGTGAACATCCAGGCAGTGTAATTTTTGTTCAGACCTATTGGAGTATTCTGGAAAAAAGACCGGTAGATCAATGCTTTGATTCAGATTTGACGTCGAGACCACTTTAGGCAAAAAGGACGGGTTAGTTCGTAAGGATACTCTGCCCTTATGAAACAAAAGATAAGGAGGACGACAGCTGAGTGCTTGAAGCTCTGAAACTCTTCTAGCTGATGTAATAGCTACCAGAAAAAGAGTTTTCCATGATAATAATTTTAAAGAACAGGAGACTGCAGGTTCGAAAGGGGGAAGAATCAAAGAAGCAAGAACTAAATTTAGGTCCCAAGGAGAAGGAGGATTTCTTATAGGAGGTCTGAGAAGAAAAACTCCTTTCAAAAAGGCTTTGCAGAGCTTGTGGGACATTAGGGCAGATTCAGAAATACCCACATGAAAGTTAGAAATAGTTGCCAATTGAACTTTAAGTGTAGAGGGAGATGAACCTGCATGGAAGAGTTCAGCTAGAAAATCGAGGACTAGTTGGATGGAAGCAGTGAAAGGATCTATGTCCTTTCCTTGAGCCCAATATGTGAAGCGTTTCCACTTACTCAAATAAATCTTTAGAGTGGAAGATTTATGGGAAGCTATCAAAATATCTCTAACAGAGTGAGATAATTGAGGAAGCCTGGCTAAGGTTGGAACTGGAGGAACCAAGCAGTGAGGTTCAGAGAGGGGAGGGAGCGATGAAACTGACCCGACTGATGGATCAAAAGATCTGGAACTAGGTCCAGATTCCATGGTCGCTCCAAGAGAAAACGATGTAGAAAGGGGAACCACACTTGTCGAGGCCAGTAAGGAGCAATGAGGATCAATGAGGCCTTCTGAGCGATAGCTTTCTGTATTACTTGAGAGATCAGTGGGAAAGGAGGAAATGCATACAGAAGTCCCCGGGGCCAAACTTGGACTAGAGCATCTCTGCTGGGTTGGCCTGGTAAAAGGAATAGAGTGAAATATTCTCTGCACTTGCTGTTTTGGGGAGTAGCAAAAAGATCGCAGCAAGGCTGACCCCACTTGAGAAAAATTTCTCTCACTACAGAGTCTTTCAGAGACCACTCGTGAGGCATGAGTATAGCTCTGCTCAACTTGTCCGCAATTTGATTGGACTTCCCGGGGATGTGCGTTGCTATCAGAAAACGCTGAGAAGAAATCGCCCATTGCCACAGTCTGAGTGCTTCTCGACACAGGGGGTAAGATCTGGTTCCGCCTTGTTTGTTGATGTACCACACTACAGACATATTGTCTGTCTGGATTGCAATCGTTCCCAAGGGAAGAGAGTCTTGAAGGGCTTGCAACGCTAAAAGCACTGCTCTCATCTCCAGAACATTTATGTGCAAGTGGCACTCGTTTGGTTGCCATGTGCCCTGGACCGTCCTGCCCTGATAATGCCCCCCCCACCCGATCAGGGAGGCATCCGTTGTCAGAGTAGCAACCGGAGGAGGTGGAACAAAGGGTCTTCCCGACAAGAGCTGGGGGGAAGACATCCACCACATGAAATGATTTTTGCACGCTTGCGTGATCATAATGGTGTGAGACATTGGAAGTTGCTGGTATGACCATTGAGTAAAGAGCATCCATTGAAGGATTCGCATGTGGTATCTGGCTAACGGAAGCAGAGGTATGGCCGCTGCCATAATTCCCAACACCTTCAGAACTAACCTGGCTTTGATTCTGTTGTTGTTGAAAAGGAGTGATACCAATTTGTGAATGTCTGTTATTCTCTGATGTGTTAGTCTTGCAGACATGTTTATTGTATCTAGATTTGCGCCTATGTAGGTAATAGTACGACAAGGCGACAAAACAGACTTTTCGCAATTTATTGAAATACCCAGCTTTTGACAAACGCGAAAAGTGTCATCTCTGGCCATCAGAAGGAGATGCTTGGTGGGAGCTGTGAGGAGCCAGTCGTCCAAATATGGAAACACCTGGAATCCTTGTTGTCTCAGGTGAGAAGCTACCACTGCCATGCATTTGGTAAACACCCGGAGGGCAGTGGTGAGACCAAAGGGCAGGGCCCTGAACTGAAAATGACTGGTTCCCAGCCTGAAGCGGAGGAATCTTCTGGAGCGTCTGTTCATTTTATGTGATAGTACGCATCCCGAAGGTCTATAGAGCACATCCAGTTTCCTTTGCCCAAAAGGGGAAGGATGGATTGCAGCGTGACCATCCGAAATCTTGTTTTCTTGACTGATCTGTTCAAGATACTGAGATCCAAGATTGGTCTCCAGTCCCCTGTTTTCTTTGGAACTAAAAAGAACCTTGAGTAGATTCCGGATCCTTGCTGGTCTGCTGGAACTGGCTGAATTGCTCTTTTTGCAAGCAGTTTTGAGATCTCCAAAGCTGCTAGATCCCTTTGAGCGGGTGGAACATCTGGAAGGGATTTTTTTGACTGATTTGGAAAGCGAAGAAAGGGGATAGAATAGCCTTCGGAAATGATGGACTGTACCCATTTGTCTTGAGTCAGGGATAGCCAGGCTTCTGGGTACAGTGACAATCTTCCCCCGACTGCCTCCGAAGATGGGCAGTCGGGCAACACCTCAGGGATGCTGAAAGGGCTTGTCAGGGAAGGCTTCCCGATTGCCCTGGTTCTGCGGACCCCCCCTGCCCCTAGGGCGACATCTACCATTATTATTCCCGCCTCTGCCTCTGGCGGGGAAACGACTCTGTGCGTCAGGCGAAGTCCCTTGAGATTGTTTACAGAACCACATCTTTCCACCTTTCTGGCCTTTGGGGTAAGGCCTGGAAGGTGTAGAAAAACGGACTCCGACGGCAGAAAGGGTCTTGCCATCAGTCTCGCACCTAGTCAAGGTTTCTTTCACTTGAGGACCAAAGAGGGATGATCCATCAAACGGGGAGTTCGTGAAAGACGTCTTGAAGGGGTCCGCAAAATTGCATAGCCGCATCCAGGCATGCCTACGTAAGGCCACACCTGTCCCTGCGGCTCTGCTCGCTCCATCAGCCGCGTAAGAAAGAAGGTGCATGGAGGAGTTGGTTATGGAGTTAAGGGTAGCCAGCTGCGTGTTAATCTTATCTTGGAAACCCGCAGCTGTAGGGTCCTTTAACATTTCACTCGCTTCCTTGATCAAGTCCCTTTGAAGACGAGTAAAATGGCACAGGTAGTTCAGCGAACGCATGGTAAATGTCGCTGACGAGAACATCCGCTTCCCGTACCTGTCCATGGACCTAGGTTCTTTATTAGGTGGATGGACAGGTACTGAAGGATCAGCTAGCTCCTTCTTAGTGGCAGCAGCTACCACCATAGCATCCACAGAAACTCCTTTTGTTAAAAACTGTTTGTCTGCTGGAGCTGTTATGAACTTGGAGGGTCTCCTGGGAGTGGGGTCCACTGAATCAGGAGCCGTCCATGCCTTCTTAGCAACCACCTGCATGAGGGGGTCGAAGGGGGGGGACACCCAGGAGGTGGAAGGACGAGAGCCAAACGCCTCAAGATACACAGATTCGTCCTCCGAAGGGTTGAGGGCTGGCCAATTTCCCCTCTGTTTCAGGATCTCCAGAATGTCTGCAAATGAGACATCTTCAGAAGGGGAACGGGGGGAACCCCCAGAATCATCCAAATCTGTGTCTGATGTGATGGACTCAGGTGAGTCAATGTGTTTCCTCTTACACTTCCTCTTCCGAGGGGGCTCTTCTGCCAAATCAGGAGAGGCCTCGGAAGAGGATGAAATCCCCACAGGGGGTTCCTGAGGAGTTGGCTCTCTGCGGTCCGGGATGAGGGAGTGAGTCAACTTAGCCTGAGGCACCGTAGAGGGAGGGGCGGACGGAGCTGACTGTGGAGTAGAGCCAGGCTCTAACACACTCCGCATGACCTCGAATGCACCCCTGTCAGGCAGAGCCAGAGGTCCCCGCCCGAAGCTAAGAACCCCTCGGCACCGACAGTGATGGCTCGAGGTCGATGTCGGAGCCGAACTCACCAGCGCCAAGCACCGAGAGGAGAGGGGGTCGGACAAGGGTCCGATGCCACTCACCCCTCGGACCCGACGAGGGAAGACCGGCGCCGAGATCCTTCCAAGGAAGAAACGGGAGCCGACGACGGAGCCGAAGACAATTGTATCGGCTCCGACGCTAACACAGTCTCGGTTCCGACACGACCCGGCTCCGAGCTCAAGAGAGTCGAAGGAGGAATATGTTGATGGACCGGGGCAGGCATCGACTGATGAGTCGGGCTCTGAAGCATCTGGGCCAGCGCCGGACTTAAGTAGTCGACTCACTACCCTCTGAAGGTCATGATCCGACAGCCTCGATGACCTAGAGGAGTGAGATCTTTGGCTCCGTTCAGACAGCAGGGGAGATCCTGGAGCTGAATGAACGGAGCCAAGAGATGGTGACCTGGACCTCTTCCTAGTTGTCAGCTCCGAAGGTCTGGTCGGAGCCGACACGGGAACTTCTACCTCGGCCCGCCGAGCCGAGGGAGCCACAGAAACTGTGGACTGAGACTTATCGGCTCCAGCCGGAGCCGATGAAGGCAGAGGTTGAGAAACCTTAGGTCTCGGCTCAGTTGCCGGAGCCAAGACCTAGATGCCTTAGAGGGCTTCCCTGTTGAAACAGACAGGGAATCCTCTGGCTTGAGTAAGCCTCTGAGTATCAATTTATTCTTTCTTTCCTGCAGGACCCTGGGGCTGAAGCCATGGCACACAGCACAGGAGTCCTGCAGGTGCAAAGGCCCCAGACAGTAGACACAAGAAGTGTGAGCGTCTGTCAGAGACATTTTCTGACAGCACGCATCACACTTCTTGAATCCGGAGACCTTTGCTTCTTTAGACATTTTTTTGAACAGGTGTACACAAACACACACACAAACACACTAGTTACACCCTGTCAAGATAAAATATAATAAAACCAGTAATTAGGATTTTAAAATAAAATAATACACACACACTCCACTAGGGAAGGAAAGGCCTGTAGGCCCAAGGGAAGAACCTAAGGTTCTTGAGGAAAAAAAACGGAAATTTTTTTAGAAGGGGATAAAATTTACTCTAAACTAAGGGAATTAAGTAAATATATTAAAATTAAAGGGGTTTTGAAAGACTAATTTCAACAAGAAAAGTCACTCACCAAGAACCGGTAGAAAAACCAACCTCGAAGCTGTAGCGGCAAACGAGATCTGAGGTAACTCTCGCCTAGCATTGTGGGATATAAGGGGAGCCTCGAGCCGGTGGAACCAACTCTCGAGCTTTTAGAGTGGCCGAGTCGGAGCCGAGGTCGGCTCCGAACCCATCCAGCAAGAATGAAGGCGAGATAGACAACTTAACATCACATCTTTGCACAGTGTGCTGTTTATAGTATGTACAAATTGAAAGGAGGTAAAGGAGACAGTAGTAAAGGGGTAGGAGTGAATGCAGATTAGCAAACGTTGATACAGAGAACAAAGAAAGGGAGACAATAAGAAGAGAAAATACTTTTATAACTATAATCTTAGGATTAAGGAGTGGATAATGTATTTGCAATGAAGAGTGCAAGTTATTGGGAGTATGCAACTTACCAATTTTAAGGCATTTACAATTGGCCTGACTGCACAGAGATGTTAAAAGCTAGTTAAAAAATCAGAGAAAGAGGAGACTGACTGAGCCTTAATGGGATGGATTCCCAATATTGGGGACGGGGCCATAATTTAAACACTCTGATTAATACTGGGAGTTTATTTCTAGAGGTAAACAGAAAGGGGATTTTGAGAGATTGTTGCTGGTAATCCTTTTGTTTAGTCTCCTGGTAGAATGAGAACCTGTTTAAAGAGGGTGGATGCCTCATAAGATCTGGGCCAGGCATCACTTCAGGCCACATGCATCCAGTGGTCCAAAGGAAAAAAAAATGTAGTAGTCCAGGCATTGTTATGATGACCTTTGATGTCAGCAGCTTGATCTTCACCAAGAGTTAGAAGCAGAGATGCAACAATAGCCTCCTTAAATGTATTTTAAGTATTTCTTACCCCCCAATTTTTCACATTGACCAAATATAAACCAACACCAATAACATATAGAAATGTGCACCTTCACCTGCACAGCAGAAGAGGAGCATCACCTGATTGAGGTGGGCTGCTGTAAGAGGATGGCTAGACTACTAGTTTGGCATGGTGGACTGAATTTGCAGATGTATTAGAGTATACCATATTTAATTTAAATTGTATGGTGCAGCACATTTATACAAGTGTTCCCTAGGTTTTACTCTGTAGACTAACCAGAACGTATGGTCATCCTAGCAGCTTCATCACAGCCTACCACAACTAAAACCAAGGACACATCCAGTGATGGAGTTAGAATCACCTCACTAGAAAGGACGGAGGGTCTCTCTCAGAGAGGCAGCCCTGATTCTTCACCAACAGAGATATCCTCACATGCTGTTACTCAGCTGCATATGATAGAACCTACTATGGCTCTGCTGTATCTTCAGCAGAGAACAGATTTTACAGTGCAGCAGGACATGGGCAAATGGGTTTACTTTGTTTCGTTGAATCTCATTTCACTGAATTTCATTTCACTTTGGCCACATCGCTGAAAACACTAATTACTGAAAACTCATTTCACTGAACTGAACTTAGTATATATGGCACTGTGTAGAGTACTGTAAGGCAAGTAAAAAGGTATATGCCATTTTCCCCACTGCAGTGCGATCCTGGAGTTAGTATATATAGTTAGGGGGGTGTGGGGAGCACAGCCCCCACATTGGGGGTGTGGGGGGTGTAGCCCGCCACCTTGTTTGTTTTATATTGTATTTTACCAAAAAATTCAAAACAATACATTTTAAACAATAGACATGCATAGTTGCAACACCAATGACTAACTCTCTCCAGAAGACAATATGTACTCAAACTAAGGGCTGTGCCCCCCACACCCCCCCCTAACGATATATATTACCTCCAGGATCACACTACAGTGGAGAAAAGGGCATATACCTTTTACTTGCCTTACAGTACTCTACACAGTGCCATATATACCAACTGCAGTTCAGTGAAATGAGATTCAGTGAAATGAGTTTTCAGTGAAGTGGTCAGGGTGAAATAAAATTCAGTGAAATGAGATTCAACTAAACAATGTAGACCTGGGCAAACATCTCAGCTGCACTGTGCATACTGGGCCAAACTGCTGATTTCCTTCACCAGTGGGTCCATCCCACTGAGATAGTGACCAAGTCACTGACACAGGCTATACTAATTGCAACATGATGATGCAGCCATGTATGCTGTCCTCTAGGGTAAGCTGGCAGCCCAATCTGTAACCAGCACCCCATCCTACCTCCAATCTGGCATTAACCCTTTCCCTCTTGTGTTTTGTCCCATACCTTGAATATAGAACAGCCTTCCCCATCACCATTTGTCTACCTGCTATATGTATGTGGATCTCTCTTGCCACTCCAATCTCATATGTGCACAGTCATCTCTTTCACTCTGCATTCACCTTACAAAAGCTCTCTTATCCTTTTCTCTCTCTCTCCACACACAGTTTTCCATTTGCCTAAAATCCCATATCCCTCATACTTATAAAAAATATCTAATTTATAATGTATAACTTGCATTCTAACCTACATGTGCTCACTGTGTCTTTTCCTGTTTTGCTTACCCTTCTCTGTAAGTCACTGATCTGAGGAGAAAGAAAAGGAAGTGTGCCGCCTCAAGTGTTAATATTTTGCTGTATACTGTGCTACCTAGTACCTCTAAAAGTTAACAAATTCCTGTTGCTCTGATCTGGTAGATATCATGACAACCATTCAACAAAGAGCAGATTGCCACTTATAAATGCATGTCTGCATGTGTGTGCAACATTCATACTGCTCTGCATAGCAGCATGAGAGTCTCACAGATTACAGAAACAGCACGAAGCATATTTGACAAGTTCACAGCAAATGCTGCTCAGAAGTACTACCCACTTCAGCCACAAACATCTCTAATCAGCTTGGTCATGCTGCAATGTGTAGCCCTCCTGCACATGTACAGCTTAGGTATGCAGTGAATGTTTTTGAATACTGATATTTGTGTTAATCTGTTTTCAAATAAATTGTAAGGGGGTGGAAGACTCTTAAGCATAGCAGGGTATTCATACAATTTGTCATCTAGTCTTCACCATACAAACACACACATTATATATATATATATATATATATATATATATATATATATATATATATATATATATATATATATATATATATATATACATATATACTGTATATGCTTTTCTATACCAGTGTTGCAGTATTCTACATAGAAGGGATATCCCGCCCCGGGCAGTCTGACACTTGGCCAGTATGCAAAAGCCTAAGATAGATCTTGTAGGCACTGTCCATCACATTTATGTTTCTCACGCAGAAAGTAGGGCTTAAAGGGGATATATAGACGCAGCTACCCAGTACTTCTTTGCTGCCAGTTCAAATGTTGTTTTTGCCAGTTGGTCTGAATGCCTTGTTGCTGTACTGAATATTTTTGTCAGGATGTTATTGATTCTAGTGAACTGGATTTTTTAACTGTGGAATTTCTGGTAATTCCGACAATATTTGGTATTCCTAAAATCCATAAGGACACCAACACGCCTCCATTTAGACCCAATGTAGCTGCTAGACATGTAAAGACTGAACCTTTGGCTGCTTATGTGGATGTTTATTGCAAGAAGGCATTAACCAGTAAAGCACACATTCTGAAAGATTCGTAGCACTGCCTAGAACTGGGGATACACCCAAAGATGATGATTATATTTTTGTTACTATTGACATTGTCAATTTATTTATGGTTATTCCACACAACATTGGATTGGAATTTTTCACTGAAAGTCTGTTAAATGTGGAAGGCATATACAATGTAAAAAGAAATCTTTGAATTGAGATGATGAAAACAGTATTGAACAACAATCTTTTGTATTTTGAAGGGGAATATTTTAAGCAGAATTCAGGAGTAGCTATGGGGGCAAAATGTACCCCCATTTACACTTAGTATTACCCGAATGGGAAAAGAGGTTTGTTTTCGATTCCCCTTTCAAGAATGACATTATTCTATGGATACGTTTCCTGGATGATATTTTAATCCTGTGGCCGGGTTATTGAGGAATGAGCTCTTGAATTTGTTTCTTATTTAAATAACAGCACCAATTTTTTGGAATTTATGTAGAGTGGGGATCCAGAAAATACAGTTTTTGGACATCCTGCTTTACAAACATTTGCAAACTAAAGAACTGTGCTCTAATATTTTTTAGAAAGAAAACTTTTTCTAACATGTTGTTACACTTTGATAGCTGCCACCCAGCCCACCAGAAAAGAGGGGTTATAAAAGGACAAATGGTTCGCCTCTCTAGGTTGGTTAGTAATTATTATACATTTGAAATGGAGATGTCAAATTTAATCGGTTTATTCCTTAACAGGGGATAGCCATCCCGTTTACTTATTAAAATTAGAAATGAGATATGAAAAAAACGAAGGTATTTATATACACCTATTTTATTAATTAATACATGTGCCAAACAAAATCCACCCCCTGCAACAACACAAAATAAAGAATGGTATTGCCTTTTAAGTAACAGACGACACTTTTTTTCCGCAGCGATATGTGTCAGGGTTTTAAAAAGTTTTATTTTTTTACTGTAGATAGAGTGGTGTATAATGGGGGGGGGTGATTTTTAAACGTTACTGGAATTCAGGGAGACTATGTGGCAGATGAGACTTAATGCCACAGTATCGCCAGGTATAAAAGACAGTTGCTCAATTACTAGCTTACTGAAATTGTCTATGCAAGTTATTATAACAAGTTTTTTTACTGGTTTTAAGTTATTTAAGCATTTTTAACCATATTTAATATATGCAACCTGATGCTATACTTTTAAGAAGGGGATTGACACTTGTTGTTTAATTAACTATGTCATTCAATTAAACAATGCTATGTAAGGGAACTAATGGAAATGTGAATTTGACTCTGATGATGCCTAAATGTAAGTTGGCAAAATCGCTAAATAAAGTGTACTTCCTTGGATATCTGGGTGTTGTGGTGACTTCGCTGTTTGGAACTAGTGTTTTACTAATCACCTAGTATGATTTTTGCTGGTTATACTACGAGTTGCTCCAGGTGGATACTCCTAAATCATCAGCAGTTCCTCCTGTGTTGACTGCCTTGTTAGATACTTTCTTTGCTGCTTCCAAGTCTCCTGATTCTCAGTCTTCTGCTCCTAAGAATGAGGATTGCCAGTTTTTATTTAAAAATCTCCTGCTGATCCTGCTGTGGTGTCAATATCTTCTGACATACCTTTTAAACTTTTGCCTTCTGTAAAGACACTATGGCAATGGAGAGGATTGGCAAGAAAGATTAAACTGCTTCTACTCAGACCTTTAGGGTTATTAATTACCAGACCCACATGACCAGATATGCTCTGGCCTTCATGCTCAGGCTTGTCAGGTTATATCTAACCTCCCTGATTCTGAAGACAAATCATCTGCTTTATGTTTTTTAGGTTCTGCTTCTCAAGTAGCTCACCACTCTAATAAGTGTATCTATGACGCTGCTAATGCCTCTTCTAGCCATGCAGCTTTTGGGTCCATTATTTATTATTTATTTATTGCATTTGTTAACCGGGTTATGTCCGACTGGGCCAGAAGCCCATTTTCAGCAGAGGCCCGGGGAGAAAAGCTCCACAAGCAGTAACAAAGCTTACATTAATTATAATTAATAAATACAGAAGACGGTATAGAATACAAGCAATAGTACACATGTATACAGGGTCTGTAAACAAACAGAAATATTAACTACAAAGACTATTGCTAGGTTAGAAATACTAATTAGAAAGTGTGCACAAAATAAAAATAAAATATATACATACTGTCTCTGAGTTTAACAGTGATGAAAAGCATGGACTTATTAGCTATGCACAGAATGTCTGAAATCAAAATTAAAAATAAATAAAAATAAAAAATAAATTCTGTCATACAAATTAAAACAGAGTGCAAGATGATATGGGTCAGCAGAGTTAGAGCAAATTTAAAGGGAGTATACTTATAGGTTCATAGGTTCATACTAGGCTATCTGCCCTAGGGCATTTATAAGCCTAGCCAGAGTGTGTTTGGCTTTCGCCACCCATTTTAAATTAATGTTGCTATGCCCCTTTTCGAGGTTAGTATACTGTGCCTCTGTCTAACAGTGACACAGAAGTGATACCCGGGGTAAACCTACGATCCCCCATCCACTCATCAAGATTCCTCTTGAAGAGAGTCAATGAGGGACTCTGCCTAACCTGGACTGGGATTTTATTCCAGAGTGAAGGGAGCCTCTGGGTTATGAATCTGTCCCTCCAGCATGTCCTATTTATTTCATTGCTGAGGTTCAAATCTCTCGAGCACGTAGCTCGATGGGATTTGGATTTTTTGAGGTGCAGCATGTCCATTAATTCCGGGTTGGACATGGCTTTATACATCAGGCACAGATCGCCCCTGAGCAGGCGGTATGCCACTGAGTAGAGCTGGAGTTTCTTTAACCGGGCAGCATATGGCATCTGTTTGAGCCCTTTGATCCTCTTGGTGAGGTACTTTTGGGGTCTTTCCAGTTGCTGCAGGTGTCTGGTAAGGTACATCCCAAAAGGGGCATTGTATTCAATTATGGGCCTGATGAGGGATGAGTAAAGAGGCACGATGACCTCCCCTGATCTAGATGTGAATCCCTTCATGATTAGGTGGGCTATATAAAATGTTTTTCTAACCACTTTGGCCACGTGGTTGTCAAATGAGAGATTGCTATCAACTTGGGTCCCCAGGTCCCTAATTACTTCTTCTGTACTTAAAGGATTACCACCTATGTGGTAATTTGTGGGCACTTTGTTTTTGCCAAAGGGGATGACTATACACTTTTTGGCGTTTAGCTTGAGGCCATGGCTCTGGCACCAGTTGTCTGTTTCTATGAGGCCCTTTTGGAGGATGCTTGTGTCGGATGGAGAGTCGATTATAGCGAACAGTTTGCAGTCATCTGCGAACGTGGTCACCCACAGTCCTTCCGTGTTGGCCTGTACCTCCGAGAAATATATACCGAACAGGAGAAGTCCCAGGACTGAGCCTTGTGGGACGCCACTTGTAACTGGTTTGGAGTCTGACATGGCTCCAGCAATTCTAACCATGTGGGTTCTGTCCTTGAGCCAGTTTGCAACCCATCTAGTGACATAGGGGTTTATA
This sequence comes from Protopterus annectens, assembly GCF_019279795.1. NCBI lineage: Eukaryota > Metazoa > Chordata > Ceratodontiformes > Protopteridae > Protopterus > Protopterus annectens. The sequence continues at coordinate 1,897,978,130 of NC_056741.1, forward strand.
TTTAAGCTGGTGAGCTTATCTATAATGCCCGAGTGGGGTATTGTATCGAAGGCTTTTGCGAGGTCCAGGTAGGCTGTGTGGACCACCTTCCCCTCGTCAATGGCCTTGGTGACTGTTTCAAAGAAATCGACCAGGTTTAAGAGGCAGGATCTGCCCTTAAAGCCGAACTGGGTAGGATCCAGTGTCTGTAGGTCCCCAATATCTTTTTTATGAGGTCCATGATGATCCTTTCCATAGCTTTGCAGACCAAGCTAGTCAGGCTTATGGGGCAATAGTTTCCAGGATCCGTTGAGGCACCACCTTTGTGGAGAGGGACCACTGTTGCTGTACGCCACTTTTTGGGTACATATCCTGTGGTAAGGCTGAGATTGAACAGTAGTTCTATGTTTGGGTTTAGCTCTTCTTGGAGTTCATGTAGGACGCAGCCCGGGACACCATCTGGTCCCATTGATGCTGTGTTTTTTGCTTTGGAGAGGGCGGCTCTTACCTGAGCATCTGAGATGTCAGGGGGGCAGCACTCTGCTGGGATAGATATTTGCCCTTTTGGTGGGGAGGGGGGGGAGAGGTTTGCGCTGAACCTGTCAGTTAGAATGTTGGCAATGTCTGTGGGTTTGGTGTATTTTTTGTCATTTTGGACTAATTCTGAGCATATCTGGGAATTCCCACCCAGGTTCCTAACATAACTAAAGAAAGCCTTGTGATTTATCCTTAGTGTCCTGTGCAATTTTTCTCTCGAAGCTGGCCTAAGACGATTTTATGAGTGCCCGTAGTTTTTTGCTAACACTGATCAGAGATGCCTTCCCTTTTTGGGATTTTGCTCTATCATGTAGTAGCTTCCTCCTTCTATTGTATAGTTTGTTTATGGCTGGGGTCCACCAGACAGGACGTCTGCCTTTGGAGGATTGGGTCTTGGTTTTATTTGGGATTGCATGATCCATGCATTCCTGAAGGTGTTCATAGAATGCATTTATAAAGGATTCTGCGGTCTGGGCCATATTTTCCACAGGCCCGGGGGCTTTGAAGGATTCCACCTCGGTTTTGAGGAGTTTGAAATTTGCTTTAGAGAAGTTTTTCACTGTGGTTTTCTGGGCAGGGGGTGGAGTCGGGATGTGAATATCCAGTGAGATTAGTTTATGGTCTGATCTTACCAGTGAGGGATACACTTCTGGTCTGGAGCATAGAGTCCTCATGTTGGTGATGATCAGGTCCAGTATGTTTTCCCCTCTTGTGGGAGTGGTAACAAGTTGTTCCATAGCATATGAGTTTATAAATTCTAGGAACCTTTGAGCTAGGGTGCTGGAGCTAGAGTAATGCTCCCAGTCTATGTTTGGGTAGTTGAAGTCGCCCAGTATAATGGTGTTTGGAGAGACCTTCATATTTTCCAGTGTTCTCAGAAAGGCCGAGTGGGGATCCTGGGTTTGGGAGGGTGGTCTGCAGCAGGCTATAAACTGGAAGGCAGTTTGACCCACTGTTAGTTGCACATGGATAGTCTCTGATGCTTCGTGCTGTGCCACCAACCTGGAGGTGTGGGTATCTTTGACGAATATTGATACTCCCCCTCCTTTTCTGGTTCGGTCCAAGTTTTGGGGCCAAAAAGCATGGTATGTGGTATAACCTGGTAGTGCTGGGGTGCTCTATGGAGCCTTGAACCAGGTTTCTGTTACTGCACAGATATCGATGTTCTCCATGCTAAGGAGAGTTTCGAGTGCATGCATCTTGAGGTTTAGACTTCTGGCACTGAGTAGCATTACTCTTAGTTTCTTATCCCTTGTGATACCTATGGAGGTGGGTTTGTCTTTTGAGCCTTGCCTAAAAAAGGCACTATGGGGGTAGCAAAAGCCTTTGCCAATATCCAAAAGCCCAGGGGTGACAGGTGCAAGCCGTCCCTAGTGAAGCATCGTGGCCTGTCGAGCATGTCATCCCAGGCTGACAGGCATTGGATCCCACTTGAATGACACCAATACTTAAGCCAATTGTTGAAATTGATCATCTTGTCTTCATATTGTGGCATCATTCTTGGTGAGGGTAAGATGCTACTCAAGGTCAGGGTCATACCGGCCTGGGCCACATGCTCAGAGAGCTCCTCTATGTCTCTTTTCATGTAGTCCAGGGAGGTACGTCTCAGGTCATTCACACCAGTATGGACAATGACGGAGTCATATTTGTACTTGCCTTGGAGTGTCCTGAGTGCTTGTGTTATGTGGCGGATCCTACCGCCCGATAGGCCTGGTGAATGACAGGAGCAAAGCCAGTGTTTGGCTAGGTAATTTTTAGTAGTTTGAACTCATGGTGATGAGATTTTGTGTGATAGACTGTGGAAGAGAGTACCACAACTTGGCTATTTTGTGGGAGTAAAGGGAGTTACCATGGTAGTTGTGGGAGAAGAATACCTTTAGCATTAGTTTGTTGGAGGATCTGAGGGACCGGTAATGGTACTAGGTTGAACAAGGTTAGAGAGGGCGGGGCAGTTACTGGGTTGGTATATTATTTTGTAGGCCATGGTCATTTGGTTGTGTGATAAAAGATTATGGAGGCATTATTCTTGGTTTCTTCCTCAGTCTTTTCCTGAAGACATTAAAGGCCAAGTTGTTGGATGCTCCTTTGGATAATACACCTCTTTCTGGGACTGCTGGTGCTGACATGTTTAAGTCTCTTCAACAGAAAGGCAAAGCCTTGCAAGACCTTAAACATATTTTCGTCCCTATCCCTAAGTTACAGAGGAATTATTCTTCTAGGTCTACTTTTTACCACAGGCAACCCCCTCCAGGCTTCTATAGGCAGGAAGGAGGAGAGGCAGGTCCCTTCAACTAAGGCTTATTTCTGTAGCCCAGAAGCCTCCTTTACCTGATAAGCCTGCTACTCTGACAATTCACCCCCCCCCCCTTTTTAGATGAGGTTGCTTTGTCCCTTTGGCTATCTCTTTGTCTTCCAAATTGGCATCTCATCACTTCAACCTCTTGGATTCCTTCTATCATCTGCCAGGGTTACTTCATGGTACAGAAATCTCTCCCTCCTTTTCAGAGATTGCTCATCATCATCTAGAGTAACTTCCTCATTTCCTGGAGGTTCTAGGGTCCATGTTGAACTAAGGAATCATTCAACCTGTCCCCCCTTCCCAAGTGGGAAGGGGGATTTTATTCCAGGATGTTCCTGGTTATTTATTTATTAATTTATTTGCATTTGTTTATCCGGAAGGTCCAGCTGGGCCAGAAGTACCCATTTTCAGTGGAGTCCTGGGGAGAAAAGCTCCACATATAAGACATTTCACATACAATACAGAATTTATATTAACAAACGTCATTTAGTACATACTACTGGCAGCTTATACACTTGGTGAAAAAAAACATACATAAGTAATCATTCTGAAATTAAAGATATTATACAAGCAATACAGAGTATATACATGGGAATATTCCATATGAGTAGTTTTCAGCTAGCAAAATTTCTACAGGACACTTCATGCAGTCTGTGCAAAGCAGATACAGGAATTAATTAGAGACTAGGTACTTAAACTTTTCAGATGTTTAGGAAGTGTAATAGCTAAGTGATAGGCTATACGAGTCCTGTTGCAGGAATCGACAAACTGAGTGGATACTGTTGCAGATATAAGTGATGGTATGATATTAAGGTAGGTTGCGAGAGTACCTGAATGTCTTGTATGGTTCAATGGTAGGTCTATAAGGGTTAGGAAAAGAAGGAAGTAGACAGGAGGGATCAATGGTAGGACAATGAGGATTAGTAAAAGAGGGACTTGGACAGGATGGAGAGGTGGAGTAAGTAAAAAGACAGGTAGATGTGAAAGGAGGATGCTAGAGTAGTAGAGTGGGGGTGAGAATAGTTGTGATGGTGAAGTTAGGTTATATGAGATGTGGTGGTAGCACATGTGCACAGCCAAGATGAGGAGAGGTGTTGTTTCAGAGATGTCTTGAAGAGGGTTACTGAGTGGGTGGATCTAAGTGTTGGGGGAGGGAGTTCTAAAGTTTTGTGATGGTAAAGGAGTAAAGCATCTGGCCAGCCAAACGTTTGGGATTTTCTACATTTACGAGTAGTTGGTTGTTGGATTGGAGTGGTCTGTTATGATGGTATAAAGTTAAGTACAGAAGATAGAGCAGGGCACATAGATGAATTATAAATGAGTTTGTGAGCTGTACTTAGTTGGATAAAGGTGAGACAGTTGGGGAGTTCAGGCCATTTTAGGTTGCGTAATGATAAGCAGTGGTGGAATGAGTAGGAGGCAGTGGTTATAAACTTAGCAATTTTGTTGCAGCATGAGTCTAGTTTGGACTTTAGAGAGGACTGAATATTGGTGAAGAGGGAAGCACCCTAAAAAAAGGGAGAGTAGTAGAAAATTAGAGGCAAGGGAAAGTCGGGCTGATGCACTGAGTAGATGTTTGTGTCAGTAGTGTGCGCCAAGCTTCTGAAGTGTCTTTTTGACATTGGACTTGATGTGCAAGTCGATTGTAAGGTTTTCGTCTATGATGACACCAAGGAGTTTTGTGCTAGGTACAGTGTTGATGGTGGTACCATTTAGGGATTGAATGAAGTTCTCTTTTTGTAGGGGTGTGGGCTTTTTGGGCGCAAATATTAATATAATTAAAGCTGTAAAACAGAACCCTGTTTCCTGGTTACCGGTGGTAGTGTCTACTTTTACTAAGAGATTCCCACACATCCTTTTAGAAAACTGTAACCCCTGCTAGACTGCAAGCAGTCTTTTTTTCTCACCGTTGTGTCAGTGATAATACAGACAAATGCCAAGTACATAGTCTGTCTAAAGAATTATGATTATCTCAAGCTACATCCCCCTAATATTACACATTGAAGCCACACGATGAACAAGTGAGCTATGTTGATGTTACATATTGTTCCTAAGCTACCTCAGTTTTGTAGTGGTACTAATATATTGCTGCCTCCTATGACCGTCTAGGTAGCTTGTTGTAAAGCTATTTACAAGCCGCTATACGGTCAATCTACTATTGTACTCTCACCTGCAGTGCTTGCTTATTGTAAGATATACTCGCAACTGTTTTATATGTAATATTTTAAAACCTGTTTAGTGCTTATCCATTTTATTTTCAGCTTCAACATTCTGTTGTGACTGATACCTCCCTGTGTAACTGATTTCTCTCCCTCTTCTAGATCTTGTGATCATATCTGCATCCCTACCAGACCCCCTACCTTTCCAGGAAGAACCTTATCTCTATCTAAGTGGGCTGTCCCTCGAGCTGTCCTACAAGGCAGTGTATGTATGCTGACTGACTTTCTTTATTATCTCTGTACTTGCTCAGGTGAACCCAGTCCTCAGTAGTTGCCTCACATCACTGCTAGCACCCCCTTAAATGATACTTACTTTGCCCTTTCCCCCTGTATTCTTTAGTCTGTCATGTTATCTGCACCATCTGACTATCTCTGCTCCTTGCTCTCCCTCCCACTACTCTATATATCTCTGTAAACCTCTTATACTACTCCCGGTTTACCTCTTTCATACTCTGTTCCTGTACTTACTCTCCATCCCCCAGTCCCATACCTGCCACTGCTTATTCCACTCCTTACACACCCTGTATTCACTGTCCTACTTATCAGCTACATTTTTATTTTTCCTTCTACTTCCTTCCCTCTTCCATCTCTCCCCTCCTAACACCCCAACAGCAGATACCTATGGTCAACACACAGTGGACTATCTGTTGATTGATTTTGCTCACTCTCTAGCTCCTCTATACCTCTCTACACTCTCTTCTAGTAAAACTTCTACTATCTGCCTTACCTGGGTGATTGTCTCTTTAGGGCCCTGTATACTGTCTCCAGCACAGCCCACTCCGTTCGCCCTCTCTACTCTCGAGCTCTCTCCGCTCCCCTACCCTACCCCCCATTCCCACCCACACCCAGCCTCATTTGATTTATACCTAGCCTAAGCACCTCCCCCTCCCAACCACCCTATCCCCATTAACTCCCACAATCCCCTGCCCTACCTCACTTCTGCTCCTCCTCTCTAGCCACTCCACCCACAAAGCAAACTCCTCCCCTCTACTCTCACTTTATTCCCACCCCCTTAAAAAACTCACGCACAATTAACTACCTTAAACCCATTCTCACCTATACCCTCCTTCTCAATCTCCTATTTCTATCCTACAACTTTACCTCCTCAGACTCATACCTAGACACAGATTTAAAATCACCCACTCTACCATGCTCCTGCCCCCCCATACCAATCTTACAGTAGTATAGGCCCTCACCTCTTCACTCACTCAACCTCTCCTCTCACCCTTCAAACTCCTACACACCCACCAAGCCAAAGCCTCATTTCCAACATACCTCACAACTATAAACAAACTTACGTTCCATCTACTTCACTCCATCACTCACATCAAGCTGCTATCTGACATCCACCCCAACCCAGGACCCATAAGCTGCAAACCATAGCACACACTAACTTCCACATACTCCACAACCTCTCCATCCTATTCTCACTCACACCCCCTCCCTCCCTTCCAAAAATCCTCCAACTCAGACCTACTCCTTTTTAAATCTCAATCTCTGTAGCATCCTAAATAAGACCAATGACCTACACGCTACACTATCCCACTACTCCTCAGATATAGCAGTGTTAACTGAAACCTGGCTAAAGCCCCACATTAAGGATACAGAAATTTTAACACCAGGCTACAACATTATATGAATGGATAGGCTCAACAAATGTGGTGGGGGTATTGCAGTAATGTTTAAAAATACCTGCAAAATAACCCAACTGAACCGCTCACCTCCCACTATTCCTAACTAAGAATTATTACCCACCCACCTTGAAATCAAACCCAATAAAGGAATAGTTATAATAGCCACCTACCTCCCTCCTGGTAACAACCTCCCCAGTATCAAACACCTACTCTCCTGGGCATCCATTGAATTCTCCCACAAAACCTTTATTTTCGGTGACTTCAACCTTGACTGCCTATCCTGTACTTCTAACAACCCATCCAACTTTATTAATCTCTATTCCTTCACCCAGACCATAAACTGCTCAACACATATCGATAAACACTCCAACAAGCACTCTACTTTAGACTGGATCCTAACCAACAGACCCAAGCAAGGTCACCTAGCAGAATGCCTACCAGACACCCTCAGTGACCACTACCCAACATTTCTTTATAAAAAAATGTGTTTACCTAGAAAGTAACATCATTTAGGTTCATAGGTTCATACTAGGCTATCTGCCCTAGGGCATTTATAAGCCTAGCCAGAGTGTGTTTGGCTTTCGCCACCCATTTTAAATTAATTTTGCTATGCCTTCTTTTGAGGTTAGTATACTGTGCCTCTGTCTAACAGTGACACAGAAGTGATAGCCGGGGTAAACCTACGATCTCCCATCCACTCATCAAGATTCCTCTTGGAGTCAATGTGGGACTCTGCCTAACCTGGACTGGGATTTTATTCCAGAGTGAAGGGAGCCTCTGGGTTATGAATCTGTCCCTCCAGCATGACCTATTTATTTCAGTGCTGAGGTTCAAGTCTCTCGAGCGGGTAGCTCGATGAGATTTGGATTTTCTGAGATGCAGCATGTCCATTAATTCCGGGTTGGACATGGCTTTATACGTCAGGCACAGATCGCCTCTGAGCAGGCGGTATGCCACTGAGTAGAGCTGGAGTTTCTTTAACTGGGCAGCATATGGCATCTGTTTGAGCCCTTTGATCCTCTTGGTGAGGTACTTTTGGGGTCTTTCTAGTTGCTGCAGGTGTCTGGTAAGGTACATCCCAAAAGGGGCATTGTACTCAATTATGGGCCTGATGAGGGATGAGTAAAGAGGTACGATGACCTCCCCTGATCTAGATGTGAATCCCTTCATGATTAGGTGGGCTATATAAAATGTTTTTCTAACCACTTTGGACACGTGGTTGTCAAATGAGAGATTGCTATCAACTTGGGTCCCCAGGTCCCTAATGACTTCTTCTGTACTTAATGGATTACCACCTATGTGGTAATTTGTGGGCACTTTGTTTTTGCCAAAGGGGATGACTATACACTTTTTGGCGTTTAGCTTGAGGCCATGGCTCTGGCACCAGTTGTCTGTTTCTATGAGGCCCTTTTGGAGGATGTTTGTGTCGGCTGGAGAGTTGATTATGGCGCCCAGTTTGCAGTCATCTGCGAACTTGGTCAGCCACAGTCCTTCCGTGTTGGCCTGTACTGCCGAGAAATATACACGGAACAAGAGAGGTCCCAGGACTGAGCCTTGTGGGACGCCACTTGTAACTGGTTTGGAGTCTGACATGGCTCCAGCAATTCTAACCATGTGGGTTCTGTCCTTGAGCCAGTTTGCAACCCATCTAGTGACATAGGGGTTTATATTTAAGCTTGTGAGCTTATCTATAATGCCCGAGTGGGGTATTGTATCGAAGGCTTTTGCGAGGTCCAGGTAGGCTGTGTGGACCACCTTCCCCTCGTCAATGGCCTTGGTGACTGTTTCAAAGAAATCGACCAGGTTTAAGAGGCAGGATCTGCCCTTAACAAAGCCAAACTGGGTAGGATCCAGTGTCTGTAGGTCCCCAATATCTTTATTTATGAGGTCCATGATGATCCTTTCCATAGCTTTGCAGACCAAGCTAGTCAGGCTTATGGGGCGATAGTTTCCAGGATCCGTTGAGGCACCACCTTTGTGGAGAGGGACCACTGTTGCGGTACGCCACTCTTTGGGTACATATCCTGTAGTAAGGCTAAGATTGAACAGTAGTTTTATGTTTGGGTTTAGCTCTTCTTGGAGTTCATGTAGGACGCAGCCCGGGACACCATCTGGTCCCATTGATGCTGTGTTTTTTGCTTTGGAGAGGGCGGCTCTTACCTGAGCATCTGAGATGTCAGGGGGGCAGCACTCTGTTGGGATAGATATTTGCCCTTTTGGTGGGGAGAGGGGGGAGAAGTTTGCACTGAACCTGTCAGCTAGGATGTTGGCAATGTCTGTGGGCTCGGTCGATTTTTGTCATTTTGGACTAATTCTGAGCATATCTGGGAATTCCCACCCAGGTTCCTAACATAACTAAAGAAAGCCTTGTGATTATCCTTTGTGTCCTGTGCAATTTTTCTCTCGAAGCTGACCTTAGACGATTTTATGAGTGCCCGTAGTTTTTTGCTAATACTGATCAGAGATGCCTTCCCTTTTTGGGATTTTTCTCTATCATGTAGTAGCTTCCTCCTTCTATTGTATAGTTTGTTTATGGCTGGGGTCCACCAGACAGGACGTCTGCCTTTGGAGGATTGGGTCTTGGTTTTATTTCGGATTGCATGATCCATGCATTCCTGAAGGTGTTCATAGAATGCGTTTATAAAGGATTCTGCGGTCTGGGTCGTATTTTCCACAGGCCCGGGGGCTTTGAAGGATTTTGCCTCGGTTTTGAGGCGTGTGAAATTTGCTTTAGAGAAGTTTTTCACTGTGGTTTTCTGGGCAGGGGGTGGGGTCGGGATGTGAATATCCAGTGAGATTAGTTTATGGTCTGATCTTACCAGTGAAGGATACACTTCTGGTCTGGAGCATAGTGTCCCCATGTTGGTGATGATCAGGTCCAGTATGTTTTCCCCTCTTGTGGGAGTGGTAACAAGTTGTTCCATAGCATTTGAGTTTATAAATTCTAGGAACCTTTGGGCTAGGGTGTTGGAGCTAGAGTAATGCTCCCGGTCTATGTTTGGGTAGTTGAAGTCGCCCAATATAATGGTGTTTGGCGAGACCTTCATATTTTCCAGTATTCTCAGGAAGGCCAAGTGGGGTTCCTGTGTTTGGGAGGGTGGTCTGTAGCAGGCTATAAACTGGAAGGCAGTTTTACCCACAGTTAGTTGCACATGGATAGTCTCTGATGCTTCGTGCTGTGCCACCAACCTGGAGGTGTGGGTATCTTTGATTAATATTGATACTCCCCCTCCTTTTGTGGTTCGGTCCAAGTTTTGGGGCCGAAAAGCATGGTATGAGGTATAACCTGGTAGTGCTGGGGTGCTCTCTGGAGCCTTGAACCAAGTTTCTGTTACTGCACAGATATCGATGTTCTCCATGCTAAGGAGAGTTTCGAGTGCGTGCATCTTGAGGTTCAGACTTCTGGCATTGAGTAGCATTACTCTTAGTTTCTTATCCCTTGTGATACCTATGGAGGTGGGTTTGTCTTTTGAGCCTTGCCTAAAAAAGGCACTATGGGGGTAGCAAGAGCCTTTGCCAATATCCGAAAGCCCAGGGGTGACAGGTGCAAGCCGTCCCTAGGGAAGCATCGTGGCTTGTCGAGCATGTCATCCTAGGCTGACAGGCATTGGATCCCCTTTGAATGACACCAACACTTAAGCCAATTGTTGAAATTGATCATCTTGTCTTCATATTGTGGCATCATTCTTGGTGAGGGTAAGATGCTACTCAAGGTCAGGGTCATACCGGCCTGGGCTACATGCTCAGAGAGCTCCTCTATGTCTCTTTTCATGTAGTCCAGGGAGGTACGTCTCAGGTCATTCACACCAGCATGGACAATGACTGAGTCATATTTGTACTTGCCTTGGAGTGACCTGAGTGCTTGTGTTATGTGGCGGATCCTAGCGCCCGACAGGCAGCTCACTGTGACCTTCTCCTTGTTCAGCCTGGTGAGCGGGACGCCAGTGTGCCTGACGATAGAGTCACCTATTACAAGTTTATCAGGTGTGTTGTTTAGCCTTAAGGGCTGTGACTGTTCGGCACACTGGCTTTGTGAGCTATGTGTTGCACGTGTTTTGTTTTGGGGTAGCTTTGCTTGGGTGTCTGCTTTGGAGGTCTCTGCTGCTTAGGCAGATTTTTATTTAGAGCCTCCGAGTATGTTTTTGTGTGTTTATGTGTTTGGTTTGTTGTCGTGGTAGGTCTATGTGAGACTGGAATTGTAGGGAGTGTGGTTTCCTTCTCCTCCTGACTGGTTACGCCAGTACTGAGTTGAGAGAGCTTAGCCTCCAGTTTGGCTATATGGTTGCATCTCTCACATGTGTTGGAATTTGTTGGGAGGAGGAGAGGGTTGTCTGTGTACATGAGGCAGTTGTAACATTGCCTCAAGATTCCCAGATTCACCAGCTGGACCGGAGAGGAGATTGACAACTGACCTTTGGACATGCTAGAATAGTATTGGGAATTCCTTTATACTTGAAAAAAAGGGCCAATGGGGAACAAGGTACTCAAGGGGAGTTTGTGAGGGTGTAGTGCTTTTAATTTTTTAGAGCTGACTTATATAATTGCTTTAGTGAGCAAGTGCCAGGTAACTTAAATGCAATGTGTTACAGGTAACTTAAATGCAAAAACGACAAACAGCAACTTTCTTTCAAGTGAAACAAGGAAATAAGTACAGTAAGCAATGCAGATATCACTAGGGATCCACAGAAGTGCTAAAAGGCCGCGTTTTAGGTGGAATTAGCGTTTCAGGGAAATAAACAAACAACAAGCATACAAATAAAGCTAGATTCAGCAGGCCTGGATCTAGTCTATGCTACAGCAAATAAGGTGTACCAATTTCAGTAAGAAACAGTTAGAATATGCAGGCACTATAAGCCTCTAACCAGAAATTCCCTGCTCAGAAGGGCAGAGTCCAGCCTCTCGTCCCACAAGAGTGCAGACCGCAATCCTTCTTAACGTAAAATAACTGGCCTGAAGCCCAAGTGCTTAAACCAGAACTAATACACTTTTAGAATAACAGACACTGAGCCCTCAATCAGCAGTTCCCAACTTAGAAGGATGTAAGCTACCTGTCCTGCCACCACAGTGCAGGCCACAAACCTTCCTAATGTAAAACAACTGGTCTGAAGCCCAAGTGCTTAATCCAAAAGACTTAGAAATGATAGCTACACTTTAATCAAGTTACTACCAGCAGTAATAAATACAACTGAATACTTTAAAGAATGCCTGGATTAGTGCTCAAGTTATACAAACAAAGCTAGATTCAGCAGGCCTGGATCTAGTCTATGCTACAGCAAATGAGGTGTACCTATTTCAGTAAGAAGCAGTTCAAATATGCAGGCACTATAAGCTTTAACCAGAAATTCCCAGCTCAGAAGGACAGAGTCCAGCCTCTCCTCCCACAAGAGTGCAGAACACGAACCCTCTTAATGTAAAATAACTGGCCTCAAGCCCAAGTGCTTAAACCAGAATTAATACACTTTTAGAATAACAGACACTGAGCCCTCAAATCAGCAGTTCCCAACTTAGAAGGATGTAAGCTACCTGTTCTGCCACTACAGTGCAGACCACAAACCTTCATAATGTAAAACTGGTCTGAAGCCCAGGTGCTTAAACTAAAAGGCTTACAATGAGTTACACCAAGCGGTAATAAATAAAATTGAGTACTTTTAAGATGACGCAAAAGCAAAATAAAGTAGGAAAAATCACAAATACAGTAAAAGCAGATAATTTTTTTTTTTTTTTTTTTGGAAAGAGAGAAAGGAGTAGCAGAAACTAAGCTGATTGGCCTTCTCAAATGCTCTCCCTGTACTGGGTAGAATGAGGTAATGACACTAGACTGGGAGGAGGGTCCCAGATCAAATTTACACTAGGGGCGGGCAACTGCAAAGCCACCAACTATAAAAACACTATACCAACAGGGAGGGAGGGTTGGAAACAAACAGCAGAAATGTTACTCACAGCTGAAAAGCAGCAGTGAGCCTTTAAATGAAAGTTTTAAACAGCTAAAGGAGCCACTAGAAAAAAAGAGTTTAACTGCAACAAGTTATCATAAACAAACAACCCAACAGATGCTTAATAAGAGTGGACAATTTCCAGTTAATACCTCACACACAGTGAAACTAGCTAGAAAAAATACACAGTACACAAAGTGCTATAAACAACAAAGAAATAAAGAACAAAATAAACAAAAACAGGATACTTAATGTTATATATTGTAGCTCGAGTTTGCTGAGTGTCCTTCCTTCGATCAGCTCACTGTAAAATGGCTGAACACTCACAACTGAGCTTCTTAGGTAACAGAAAGTTGAAACCTGAGACAGCTTTTAAGAAAGAAATCTCAAAAGAACCAATGAGGTGCTTAGTCTAAGCTGTAGTCCAGGAGACCTCAGTCAGCCAATGACCTCAAACAATTCTCTCTCACTGAAATGCCTGATGGCTTTGGCTAAAACAAGATGTCCCTGAATTATGTGCTCAGACACACAGCCTCCACAAACACTAGGCCCAAATACAAGCCTGAATATGGAAATGCTACAAATATCCCCACTACTTAGAACAAACTGCAGAAATGTTACTCACAGCTGAAAAGCAACAGTGAGCCTTTAAATGAAAGTTTTAAACAGCTAAAGGAGCCACTAGAAAAAAAGAGTTTAACTGCAACAAGTTATCATAAACAAACAACCCAACACATGCTTAATAAGAGTGGACAATTTCCAGTTAATACCTCACACACAGTGAAACTAGCTAGAAAAAATACACAGTACACAAAGTGCTATAAACAACAAAGAAATAAAGAACAAAATAAACAAAAAACAGGATACTTAATGTTATATATTGGAGCTCCGAGTTTGCTGAGTGTCCTTCCTTCGATCAGCTCACTGTAAAACACATTACCACCAAAAAACATTTCTCCCTCACTACTCTCCACCTACTACTACAGCAATGTAACTGGGCCCCTCTCAAATACCTACCATTAGATGATGCAGTTCAGTACTTCAACAAAACCTTCCTTACTACTCTCAATAAACTGGCCCCCACCAGAAAAATTCATGTTAGGACCAAACCTCTCCCATGGCTGTCTAAAAGTACCAAATTACTAATGTGAAGCACAGACAATGCCTGGTCAAAATATCATACAACTAGAGAAAAATCAGACCTAACCAACTATCAACAGCTAAGAAACTTAACAAAAAAACAATTAAAAAGTGATAAACAAGCATACTTCCCATCCTGTCAGCAAAAAAAACAAAATAACCCAAATAATTTCTGGCATTGTATCAACCAACTCTTAAACCCAAGTCAAACCTCACCCTCCCCAACCTTCTCTAATAACACTGTCCCCATAGCTACCCAGTTTAACACCCAATTCATCAGCGTAGTAACCTCCCTTCTGGACAACCAACCAACTCAGCCAATTACCATCCCTAGCACCACTATACTCAGTCAAAACCCCTCTTCTCCACAACTATACAAACTAACTACATAAAAACTCTTATCCAAACTCAAACCAAGCCGCACAGCTGCTGACAATCTCCCTAATGAATTCCTGAAACTGGCAGCCCTTGTAATTGCACATCCCATCTCAATGCTCATTAACCACTCTATCAAGGAACAGTATGTCCCCCGCATTTGGAAACTATCTCATATTATTCCACTCCATAAAGGTGGCCCATCCAAAGAAATAACAAACTTTCGCCCCATAGCAATCCTCTCCCCCTCGCAAAAATCCTAGAGAAATGCATCCACAACCAACTCAAACTACTTCTTTCTCAACAACCTACTTTCCAACTCTCAGCACGGTTTCTGACCAAAGCACAGTACTAGTACAGCTCTCCTTGCCTTTACTGACTCCATCCACCAACACTTGAACAAAGGTCAACAGGTCGCTTCTATATTTCTAGACATGTCTAAAGCCTTCGACACTGTCGCCCACCAGCTCATCCTTAAACTATCCACCTACGGCCTTGGCTCACCCGCACTAACCTGATTCCACAGTTATCTTTCTAACTGTCAACAGGCCACAGTATGGGACTCCTCCCTCTCCTCCCCACCTCCGTGGGAGTCGCTCAAGGTTTCATTCTCAGTCCACTCCTCTTTATCATATTCACCAATAACCTCTGCACAGCAACCCAGCATGCCACCATAATTCAGTACACTGATAACTCTACCTTTATCTGTTCTGCTTCCCTCCACCCAAGATCTCCAAATCAGAATGCAATCTGCTTTTCAGGACATCAAATCCTACCTCTCACAACACCAACTCATATTAAATCCCAACAAAACCAAAGTTATAATATTTAGGAATAACAAATCCAACAATTCACAAATCCCCCTATCCATCACTTCTGCTAATGGTACCAAAATTGCCCCCACTAACCAAACAAAACTCTTAGGTATTACCATAGATGAATACCTCAAATTTGACATACACATTGCCCAAAACATCAAAAAAGTCCACATCAAATTAGTCAGCCTCTCTAGATCCAGGCCATTCCTAACACCAAATGCCAGGCTTGTCACTGCACGCACACACCTCCTAAGTAACCTTCTCTATGGTTCCATTGTTTTCACAAACCTCCGGAAATCAGACCATGTTTCCATAAAATCTCTAAATTTGCCACCAACCTCCCACTCACATCCCACCACTGCTCTTCACTTTCAGCATTAAACTGGCTAGAGCTACCAAACCTTCTGTTTCTCAATCATCTAGCCTTAACCCACAAAATAATCTACAATCCCAATAACTGCCCTGCCCTATCCAAATTAGTTCAACCACACTCCAACCAACAACTCTCAAACTGTTACTTAAGGTGTCCAACTCCCAAAACCAACACGACAACTCCCTCTATTTTCATAACATATCCAAACTCTGGAACTCCCTCCCAGAAACCCTAAGGAATATACCCTCACATGTGCAATTCAAAACACTACTAAAACACCACCTTAGCAACCACTGGCTATGCTCCTGCCACTCCCCTGCTTAAACCCTCCCTCCTCTCTGGTTAGCTACTCTCAGAACATGCTCTTCTCCTGCTTCTTTTGTAACTTATTTTGGTTCCCTCTACCACCTTTGCCATCAGCTCTCTCAGCTTGTAAATAATGCTTTACTTCAGCTACTTATCTATTCACTACAAAGCTGCTCCATTAGCAGGTTTTTAGTTTCCCACCATCCTGTTGTGTATGTTCATCAAGGTAGATCTTCCCCTAGGATCTACACCAGTAAACACACAATTCTCGTGTAATATTTCTTCTTGATATATGTTTTTGATATTGTAAAAATGCATACTACCTTGATATATGATGTTCTGATATTGTAAAAATGCATACTATTTTGTGGTTTGTTTTTGATTTGTAAAATTGCATTCCAATTTGTGATAATCTGTATACCTAAAATCTACTTGTATTGTATTTTTCTGTGGAGCTTTTCTCCCCGGGCCTCCACTGAAAATGGGCCTCTGGCCCAGTTGGACATTCCAGGTCAACAAAATGTAAAAAATAAAAATACATGTTTGGTTTTGTTGGAGTTCAGGGCAATATGATTATTAGACATCCAAATTTCGGTGGTGGGGAAGGCATTTTGGGTGAGTTGTTATAGTTCTGAGGAAGTGTTTGCAGTGCAGATGATGGTGGAGTCATCTGCGTACTGGATGACTGAGCATTGAGAGAGCGTAGTGTGGAAGTTATTGATAACTATGCTAAACAGAAGTGGGCTTAAAATGGAGCCTTGAAGGAACATCAGTGGTGGTGTTTAGGAAAGGGGAGTAAGAGTTCTGCCATTTAGCTGATTGTTGCCTGTTTGTGAGGTAGTTAGTGAACCAGTTTATAGTTTGAGGTGCGGTACCTATGTTAGAGAGTTTTATTAGAAGGAGAGAGTGGGATATAGTATTGAAAGCTTTAGAAAGATCAAGAAATAGTGAAGATACAATTTTACCAGCATCACGGGCTCGGTTGACAGTGTCCATGAAGGATATGAGGGCAGTGGTGGTACTATGTCCTGTCCAAAATCCATGTTGGGTTGGGTGGGGAGAGGATCTGGTTCCTTGAAAGGAGGGCATTTAGAGATCTACTCCGGATCTCTCCCAGCTCAACACCTTTCTTGAGATCACTTCTTTTCAGATGCTTACTCTTGAAACTCTGATTTCTCTTTTACTACCCCAGGCTTTCCTGTTGTCCTTGATCTGAAAAGACAATTGATTACCTTCATATCCCCATTCACTCTCTTTTCAGGAAGCGTTTAGGTTTCTCTGTTTCTTCCTCTCATTTTCAGTTTTCTACTTTGCCCTTTGGCCTCTCTACTGCCCAATGGTATTCACAAAATGCCTAGCGCCTGTGATTGCTCCAAGGCATTCATATTTTTCCTTATCTAGACAACCTGTTGCTTCAGGCACCTTCTCCCAGTCGATTGTTGCAGGATCTGAGTTCACCATTTCTCTTCTGCAAAGATTTCTTCTGGGGTTTACTATCAACTTCCAAAAGTCCGTCCTGACTCCCTGTCAGGTTCATGTGCATCTGGGATGTAGGATTCAGATGGTGCCAATGTTGGGTTCTCTTCCACCTTCAAAAGATATAGTCATTGAAAGCCTTCTTTCAGTCTCTTCTTCCTCTGACTGCCAAGCTAGCCAGGGAGTTTCTTCTGGCCCTGGGATTCATGGCCTCTTCTATTCCAGTGCTTCCTCTTGCAAGACTGCATATGCAGAAACTTCAATGGTACCACAAAAGTCAGTTTAGCTACAGCATTGTCACATTCTTTATTTCACTGTACCTCTCCTTTCCCGGCTAAAGACAGAATTAGAGTGGAGGATTCAACCCAGACCAGCCCTTTCAGCCACTACTCCCTTCTCAAGAGCTGTTCACCAATGCCTCGACATGGAGTGGGGGGCTTCTCTTGGTCACCTGAAAGTGCATGGTCTTTGACCTCCTCATTAGAAGTCAAACCACATCAACATCAAAGAGAAGAGAGCTGTGATTATGGTCCTTCAGGCTTTTCACCCCATCTCCCTCAAGACCCCTTGATGGTGTACACAGACAACACTCCAGGGATATGGGAGGTCAACAAGCAGGGAGACACGAAACCTTATCTCCCCTGCAGGATGGTGTTTCAGGCTTGGGAAGTGGCTCTCGGTTAACTCTTTAGGCAGTATACATTCCTTCAGAGCACAATCTAGTGGCAGACTCTCTGAACAAGTCCAAAACATAGGCTCACAAATGGATGCTTCAGAGGCGTGTTTCTGGACAGTGTCTATTCGTGGGGTATTCCTCAGGTCGATCTTTTTGCCTTCCCTCTGAACATGCAGCTTCCTCTCTTCTGTTCCACAGTGCCATGCCATCTGGCATGGAAGACGGATGCCCTTTCATTCTTTCATTGGAAAGGATGTTCCTTTGTTTTCCCTCCTCTTCCTCTACTTCCAACACTCCTGCAGAAAATTCAGCTGGACTCCCCAAACATCTTGCTAGTGACTCCCTTTTGGCCAAGACAGCACTGGTTCCCACTTTTAATGCATCTGGCCAGGAGCAATCACCACAACTTACCTCACAGGTTAGATCTCCTCATACTGGCAAGGGGTCTCTCATCCATCCCCACTTATCCACTCTGCAACTGATACTGTGGGTGACAGGGTTTTGATCCCTTTCAGGCACATCTTTTCTGAGGATATGCTCATGGGTTTACAGGAAGCAAGGAAACTGCCAACCATAAAATCTTATGTCCAAATGGAAAACATTTTCAGTCTGGTGTCATGCCTTTTTCAGAGGGGGTCCCTCTGGGCCTCTCTTATGTGTGTGAGTTGCTCCAGCCTGGCTTGGCCTATTCTTCTGTGAAGGCACATCTGTCAGCCATTTCTGTTCATCTACCCTTGACTCCTCCTTTGAGTTCTTGTTTTGAGGTCAAACAATTTCTTAAAGATGTCCTGCATACTAGGCCTCCAAGAAAACCTATTCCGCCTCCTTGGGACCTTAATTTTGTTTTGGAAAAATTGACCTGGGCTCCTTTTGAGCCTGCAGATTCTGCTTTTTTGCAACATTGTACCTGGAAGACTGTTTTGTTGCTGGCTCTTACTTCCGCTCAGAAGATTTCTGTGTTCCAGATCCTTATGGCCACTCCTCCTTTTTGTTTTTTTTTCACAGGGACAGGGTGTCACTTTGTACTAATCCTTCTTTTATGCCCAGGGTAGTAAATGAGCTATCCCTGAATCAGTTGGTACAACTCCCTCCCTCTTTTCCTCCTCCTCAGTCTACTAGTGAAAGAGTCCTGCATACTTTGGATTTGTACAGACAGTTCAGGTACTATTTGGATAAAACTATATTCACAAGTCTGATCAGTTTCCTGCTTCCTTCCTTTCTTTCCAGTCTTTGGGTTTGGCCGTCTCAAAGCAAACCATCTCCTTCTGGATATCCAAGGCCATTTCCGTTTGTTATTATTTTCATGGCAAATCTCTGCCTACTTCTGTTAGCGCACATTCCACTAAGGCTGTTGCCTCTTTTGGTGACTTCTTCAAGGGGTTGGACACCAATTCCATCCTTGAAGCTGCTACTTGGTCTTCAGGTCATAACTTTATGAAGCATTATAGATTTGGGTTTTGGTTTCTAGGGCCAGAGCAGGTTTTACTGAAACCATTTTATGTGGGTTTGCTGAGGGCTCTTCTCAGCCTTCCACCTCCAATTCTATTTCTTGAGCTTTTTTACTCTATGTAGAATACTGCAACAGTGATATAAAAGGACATAGTACAGTTGCATAAAATATTACCATAACAGTTGATGTCATTCTCTTCACTGTTGCAATATTCACTTCGTCCTTCCAACCCCCCCTTGTTTGTTCTGCATTTTTTCTTTCTGGACATGCATAGACTCCTTTGTCCTATGGAGACTGTTCTCTTCTGGGGCAATTCAGTTCTGAGTAGTTGTATCCATACATCCCCTTTTACGCCCTATGTTCTGTACGTGGAGCATGAATGTGACGTACAGCTCATACAATATTTTTTTTTAGGCTTCTGCAAACTAGCTGAGCATCGGGCTGCCCTTGGCAGGACAATCCTTCTATGCAGAATATTACAATGGTGAACAGGACATCTACTGTTATGGTAAGATTTTACACAAAGTGTATACACTTACCATAAATGTAGATGTTCGAGTGTATTCACTGTTGCAGTCATCACATTTGGGTTATCTGCTTGCAGTAGCCCTCAGTCGGCCTGATTATCAAAGTCTTGGGTCCTGCGTCAGTTGCTGTATCATCTTCCATGATGTCAGGTAGTCAGGGGTATAAAGCATGCAGCCGACACCATTACATCAGTTTTTCTTGCTCCAGATATCAAGTGCCCCCATAATGGGAAGCAATTATATACAAGGTTACACCTCCAACAAAAAAGCAAATACATCAAAAAGCTTTAAGCATAGTAAACAAGAATAGAGGCATAATCAATAGAAGTCAGGGGGCTGGAGGGAGGGTGACCAGAACTGCAACAGTGAATACACTCGAACATCTACATTTATGGTAAGTGTACACAACTGTACTATGTTCTTCGTACTTCACTGTTGAAGTCATCACATTTGGGTAGATTCCCAAAGCTAAGGATAGGAAAAGGTTATTAGATAGCATTAGGACCATCTAGAAGGCCCTACAAGACTGAAGTGGCAAAGCCAGCTCTGGATTTAGAAAAAATTGGCAAGTGCTAATGCTTGGTGAAGGTATGTACAGAACTCCAGGTAGGTGCTTCTAAGATGCCCCTGGTAGGGACACCTCTGAGAAAAACTGTAGAGGTAATTGCAGCCCTGATTGAATGTGGTCTTATCCCCTGTGGGGTAGGTTTTCCATGGTGCTTATAGCAGAAATGAACTCAATGGCCTATCCACTTAGAAATGGTTTGCTTTAAGATGGCCTTCCCCTCTGGCCCTGCAGCAAATGCAACAGCAGCTGTTCAGATTTCCTGAGAGGTTTAGTCCTGTCCAAGTAAAATCTAAGTTGTCTGTGCACGTCCAAGGAGTGTAGTATTCGTTCCCTTTTGTTCTGACACCCTTCTTTCTGAAGTGATGGCTAGAAGGAAGGCTGTTTTCCAAGAAAGGAATTTCAACTCTGCATTTGCAGCTGGCTGAAAGGGAGGTAGAGTGAGCTTTTCCAATACAAAGTTAAGGTCCCAGGCTGGAGTAGGGGCTCACCTAGGTGGTCTTAGGTTTTTGGCCCCTCTGAGGAATTGCTTCAGCAGTGGATGAGAGAAGAGGGGTGGTTCTGTATTGTAATGAGCTGAAATGGCTGAGGCATGAATTTTGATGGAGGAAAAGGAAAGGCCCTTGTGAAGCATCTCAGTTAAATATTAAATAATCTGAGGTAAATTGGGCGCTGCTGTGCCCACCCCCTGAGTTTGGCCCCAGGAACAGAATCCTTTCCATTTTTCAGCATAGGATTTTCTAGTACTAGGCCTCCTTGCCTCCAGAATGACATCCATCACTTGCTTACTAAGCGATGGTAACAGAGAGATCAGGTAATTAGCCAGGCTGCCAGGTACAGGGTTTGAAGCTGTGGGTGCAGAATCTGGCCCTCCTGCTGGGACGGCAGGGCAGTGGTCTGAGGCAGGTGCCATGGTGCCAGCAGTGACACACTGCACAAGAGAGGGTACCAGTGTTGGCGTGGCCAGTCTGGTGCAATTAGTATTGTTCTTGGTTTGTCCTGTTTGATCTTTAGTAGTACGTTGGAGAGGAGAGGCAGCAGGGGAAAGGCATAAACTGATAGGTTTTTCCAGGTGAAGGACAGGGCATGCACTTTCCAAGCTTGTTGGTGGGGAGTCCTTGTGTAGAATTTGTCCAATTGGAAGTTCTGGGGGGAAGCAAATAGGTCTATTTCTGGGCTCCCCCATTTGTTTCTCAACATGTTGAATATCTTTGGTTCCAGTTTCCACTCGTGTGGGTCCATGAGATTTCTGCTTAGGTCATCTGCCAGTGTATTTAGCTTTCCTGCAGGAAATGAGCCTATAGGTGCACTTGGTAGCTCAAGGCTGTGTTCCACAGAGCCATGGCTAGTCTGCAGAGAGGGTATGAGTGGGTTCCCCCCTGCTTATGTACCACATAACAGTGGCGTTGTCCGTCTTTACCAATAAATGTCCTGGAAGAATGTGGTCCTTGAAGGCTGTCAGACCATTCTGTACAGCTAGCATTTCTTTTCGATTGATATGTAGCTGCATTTGACTTGGGTTCCATTTGCCTTGAATGCACTGCCCTGCCAAGTGAGTCCTCCATGCATAGTCTGATGTGTCTGCTGTTAGGGTTTGGGCGGCAAGGGGTAGAGTGAATGGCAGTCCCTTGTTTTGGTGGCAGGTTTCTGCCCACCAAAGGAACTCTATCGGTAGATAAGGTATGATAGGAATTATTGATTCTCGATCCTGAGAATGTTGACACCATTGACATTTGAGATACCATTGTAGTTTCCTCATATGCAGTCTTGCATATGGAATTAGTAGAATGCAAGACACCATGAACCCCAGGGCTTGCGGTATTTTCCTTGCAGATAGCTGGGTCTTTGTGACCAGTAGTTTGAAGTAGGCTGTCAAATGAACTTGTTTCTCTGGCATGACGTAGGCCATCTGGGAAGTTGTATTCAAGTTTGCTCCCAGGAATACAATTTGTTGGCAGGGTACAAGATGTGATTTATTCTGGTTTATGGTGTACCCCAGAGAAGTTAGCAATTTCTTTACAAATGCCAGATGATTTAATAGTATGTCCTGGCTTTCTGCCTGAATTAGACAATCGTCCAGGTATGGGTATATTTGGATATTTCTTTGCCCGCAAAATGCAATGACTGGAGTTAGGCACTTTGTGAATACCCTGGGCGTGGTAGATAAACCAAAGGACACTGCAGAGAACTGATAGTGCATGTAGCCTGCATTGAAGCGTAGGTATCTTCTGCAGGATTCCCTTATTGGGATGTGCAGGAACACTTCCTTTAAATCCAGTTTTGCCAACCAGGCATCTTTGCCTAGCATAGGAAGCAGCTGGTGAAGAGTTAGCATCTTAAATTTTGGAATCACCAAAAATATGTTTAGTATGGAGAGGTCCAGTATAGGAAGCCAGAAGTTGTCTTTCCTGAGCACCAGGAAAAGTCTTGAGTAGAAACCTTGTCCCCGCTCCTCTTCTGGAAAAGGTTGAATAGCCCTGATGCTTAAGAGAGCGAGAATTTGCTTTTGAGCCTCTGCCCACTGATTTGAGGGTAGGTCTGGCCAACTGTTTGGGGTTGGTAAGGAGTGAAAGTGAAATCTGTATCCTTGGGAAACTATATTTAAAACCCATTTGTCCTGGGTAATGAGTTCCCAGTTGTTTGCCTGCCGGGCAATCATTCTCCCTAAGGGAACAGTCGGTTGTGCAGGGCTTGGAAGATTTAAAGTTAAGTCATTGAGACAGTTTACCATAGGGGGGAGGAGTCTTACCACTCCCTGCTTTGGAAGTGGGAGCCCCCCACTGCTTAGCCCTGTGAGTACCTTGGGACTGAAGCCTGGGTGTTCTGCTGGTTCTGGGTTTGGACTAAAAAGGCCTGGAAGAGGCAGGAAAGGACCAATTTTTAGAGGGCCAATGTCTACTAAATCTGGGAGGTTGTACTTGCAGGAAATCTTTAACAGTTTGCATAGATTTAGCTTTTTCCTCTATGTTTTTAAGTACTTCTTCTGCTTTGTTGCCAAACAAGTGGTCTTGGTTTAAGGAAGCATCCAGCAATTTAGCTTTAACATGATCTGGCAAAGATTGCTCCTTAAGCCAAGCATGCCTTCTAAGTACAAACCCAGTGACAGCAGCCCTGCAAGATGCCTCTAGTGAATCAAAACCACATTGCAAAGTATGTTTTCCAACTTGTTCAGCAGAATACATTAAATCTTGTAAATCTTTACTTTCAGCACAGTCAGGAATCAACATCATTTTCTGTTTAAGCAATCCAGTAATATGCTGCTGATACTTTAACATATGAAACTGGCAGTTTAAGGCCCTAATGGCCAAGGTTGCAGAAGTGTCTACCTTCTTACCCCATCTATCCATCACCCTGGACTTTTGGCAGTAGTAGCCCGAATGCCCTTGGGTCCCTGTGAAATGGTCTCAGGATCCGCAGTAGGATTTTTAAAAAGGAATTTGTGAGAGTCAGGAACCCTGTAATATCTATCAGGTTTTCTGGGAGCAGGAGGTAAAGAGTCAGGGGCCAAGCTGGACTCCGAAAAGGCATCATCAATAATGTCCAGTACAGGGGGGATAGCTAAAGGCCTGTGTTGGGGCAGGAGTAAAAAAAATCCCTAAGCCTCTTTTTAGAGTCAGAGTAATCCTGGCTTTCCCAGCGAAAATGCTCCCTAAGAGGATGCAAGGTTTCACCAAAAGAGAAATCTTCTGGAGGGGAAGCAGAGGGAATAGAGTCCTCTGCATCAGAATCCTTATAGGTAGATAAGGGTAAATCCTTGTCATCAGAGGAAACAAAAATTTCAGAATCCTGATCAGAAGAATCATAAGCAAACTCAGCCATAGGTCTTAGAGGGGGAAGGTTGGCTTCCCCTGATTAAAGTAATAAGGTCTTCAGCAATTCTTATCATTTGTTTTTTAGGCATAGAGGTCTGACCATGCGGTCTGGGCGTCAGTTTTCTAGGCATGGATCGAGTTTTAGGCCTTGAAGAAGAAGATGGCATCGGTTTAATAAGCAAGTCAGTAGGCCTGAATACACCCTTAGAAGCCAGTGCCTGCACAACGGTTCTGGACCCATCTAAGGTAGAGACATCCGCAGGTTCCACAGCTGAAACATCTTGCAGCATACAGGACTCCGAATGGGTCTCAGTAGAAGCCTGCGAATCTGAAGTAGTGGGTATCGGGGGCTGCGAAAGCAGCTCATTGAGTACTGACGAACTGGTGACTAGCTTAGGAGAAGCTTCGTCGACAGCTTTGGACCTAAGCGGTCTGTCTCTGTCTTTATCTTTGCGTTTTTTTGGAATGTCGGTAGTCGGGTGGCTTACCGAAGCCATATCTGGATAATTGAACCGAGTACCAAAATATTTAGAAGCGTAAATATACCGACGACGAATAGTTCGTTGTTTAAATAAGGCACAAAACCGACAGTGAGGTATGTCGTGGTAAGGGCCTAGGCAAGGAATGCAGTACGAATGAAAATCTTTATGAGGTATTTGCTTTCCACAAGAAATACAATTACTGACTTTTACTGACATCGGTTTAGAGCAAGAAAAAGTTTCACCAATGGGATACTTAGCTTAGTTGAAGACTTCGGTTCTGAAACTTGAAAATGAAAATTTCAGGAATCGGCCGACCAGCACTTGCGAACTGCTTCTGCTTCTAGCACCACACGGCAAGAAAGACTGATGTAATGGCGTCGGCTGCATGCTTTATACCCCTGACTACCTGACGTCATGGAAGATGAGACAGCAGCCAACGCAGGACCCAAGACTTTGATAATTAGGTCGACTGAGGGCTACTGCAAGCAGATAACCCAAATGTGATGATTGCAACAGTAAAACACGAAGAACATCTGTACTTTCTTAATGACTGTGGTTGACCAGCACTCAAGTCAGCACCAGTCAGTACCGAGCTTCATTTGAATGTTCACAGATGTGGAATTAATAATAATAATAAAACCACAGAGGTGGGTGTGTCTCTCTTTGTTGGTGTGATGGTGGGGAACAAAGTCCATAAAATGCCCCTACTATGAAGGAGTTATTTATGTCAAATTCAGTACCATTGTTGCACTGTTGGTTATGCCATTCATAGCAAAGAAATGTCACAGAGTAGTCAGACATGCAACAGGCATGGATGGCACGCAAATACTAAGCATCAGAAAACTAATCCTATTATAAAAATTATTAAATGGTGGATCAGAGCTTTGACAGCTAATCTTATTAAGCAATCACAGGAGTCTAGGAAGGAATACAGGAGAATTGCAAGCAGTTATGCAGACAAAGGGAAAATCCTGCTGGAATTACAGAAACATGGATAAACAAAATATGGATCGAGAAAGTACTAACATGCAGATTATTTAGAAATTATGAAATACAGATTGCGAGGGAAAACCACACTGATACCTAAAAGTTGTGGAAAAAACAGACATTGGGGAAATCAGGAAAACTGTTACTTTCTAGTCTGGTGACCTGCAGTCATTTGTTTGAAGTTGAGCTATAAATTTTAATGCAATTCACTGACTGCTGGTTTATATATATTCAGTTTACAAAACTGGCAATTCAGTGATTGCAAAGTTGCTATCTGGCTTGAACAGTGAAGCCAAGCATTTTTAAAATTAGTACATTACAGTGCTGAGAGTATACACAGTGCAGACTCTTACTCTTCTGCAAACATTTTCAAGACTGACACCACAATTTTGTTCAGTACAGGCACTCCAAGTATTTTTTTTCTAAAACTCTAAAAACCAAGCTGTTTGGACACTTTTCTTTGAACTACAATTGTAGATGCTTGGGGGGATTTCGAGTTCTTGCAAGCATGCATATCAATAATAAATCTGCCAGGTACCAACAGAGATTCCTTGGCTCCAGGGATGATCCCTGGAGTGGACCTATCATTTGGTATGTGAATGTACTTGGAAGAATACTGGATCTGGTCTTAGTTAAGACTAAGGGAATTACGAATGTTCACAAATCAATGAGCAGTAGTGATCATGCCACCAAGTAGTTTCCAAACTAAGTCAGAGGATTAGGAAATCTTGAACACAAATACTGGTACAGGACTATGGGGGAACAATTACACTCTGGTTTGGAAAGTGCATCAAGGAGAGGTAAGGAGAATGGATGCAAAGTGAAGATATGGCAAAGTTAAGATAATGGGTTGGGGACTAAGTTTTATAGGTATGAGCACTGTATTGAGAAAAATGGGAATAACAGAGAAGGTCTATATCTCTGCACAGAATGCTAGGCATCCAACTACTGCTAAACAGAAGACATACAAGAGATTGAAGGAATAGAGATGAGAGGCATGCAAGGCTCAATACAAGTAAACAAGCAGAACAGAATGAAGGAAGTGAACACACAAACGACTAACTAGGGGGACTAAAGAGGGATAACATGATTTTTTTCCATGAAATATCTAGGAAACAGGAATAAAGATGTGGGCTTTTACAGTCTGGAAAAAATGGTAGGGTGATCAAAGTGGACGAGCAGCAGGAATGAATGAATGTTTCCCACATTTCTTTACAACAGAGATGTGAGGAACGGGTCCTTACTGAAAGAGAGTGGTGCTGCATGGGGATCAATGCAGCAGATGAATACTGTAATCAGAAGGCAGCCAAGGACTGATGAGCTGTTATCACAAAGGATAAGGCAAATCTATCAAAAAAAGTCATGGAAGAATTTCTGACTGACATAAATAGATAATGGGTAAAGGTAGAAGACCCTGAGGGCTAAAACCAGAAGCACAACACCCCTGCTTGAGGATGAGGAATATAGGAGGCTCCCCAATAGCTACAGACCTGCTAGTCTGACAGAAGTGGCAGGAAGCCAATAAAGAATATTCTAAGAGGATGACTGGTTGTCTTTTTAAAAAGACAATATTTCAGGATAACAACATGATTCAGCAGCATTAAAGGGGTTGTCAGTCAAACTGGATTTTGTTTTATGAATGGGTTTTTATAAGTAGTAGACAGGTATTCCAATAGATGTAGTTTGTCTAGATTTTGATAATGAATTTACTGTTACTATACATGTGTCTGTTAAAAAAGACACAAGGATTAAAGCTAACAGCAAGACTGAACTGACATTTGGTTAAGAAAACCTTCCAGTGAGAGGGTAATGTCAGAAATAAAAAAGGTTATTAGTTGTGTACTGCAGTGTCATTCATTGGCCCAGTACTTTTTGCACCTGTCCCTATTTTAGACGTACAAGAAGGAACAGAAAATGGAATGATGCTGCAGAAAACACAAAGACTGGTGTCAGTATTTTATGGGGAATACAGACTTACAATATTAAGTGGGTAAAAAAACATTTTTGGTGTAGCACTCATGCCATAACAATCCTGGTATGCAGTATCCGTCAAGGAAGAGATGGTACCTATGGTTAACAAAACAGGAAAATCATCTTTTATGGTTATCACAAAAAAAATGATTAAGTGTGAAAGGGGGTTCAGCAAGGGAAGGGTGCAGGGCCACACAAATATACATTTATTAGGATATAATCTCGGACACTTTTATTCAAGAAGCAAAACGAGTTCCTTCCACCATACTAGACATTGGTCAAGCAACACCTTTGGTAGTGCATACAGTCTGGGGAAATACTTAGGCTGTCCAAAGGTGTTCAGAGGAAAGCAGCAATGGAAAAACTGAATGAGTGGGGAAAGCATGTAATCAAAGATGTAATGAGTACCTAGACATCAGAAAAGGGTATCTACAAAATATTTCTTCAGAGAGAAGGTTGCTGACTCATGGAACATTCTTACAGACTAAGTGGTAAAGAAAGACTCAAGCATTCCAAAAAGGATAGGCTAGATAAAAAAAAATGGAGAAAGGACAAGAAGGAAGGAAGTAAGACTATTAAATGCACTTAATAGTCTTACTCCTCTCTTTTGCTCTTAAGTGCATTAAAGGCAGGTTCTTAGCCACAGTAAGTAGAACTGGATAATTTATTTCATTTTAAAGTTTATACCTTACAGCAGCAGTCCAGAAAAAGTTGTATTAAAGTGATGCATGGAAAAAATACATTACTACATATCCAATGGAGGAAAAATTTGAGGGGAGATGAAACACCATTAATATCTCCATAACTTAAAACCATAAATAAGGCACAGAAGGACAATGTGCTCCACAGGAGACTGTGTTCCACATCAAAAGATAACACACTAAAAAGGAAGAGGTAACTAAAAGGTGCTAACATATTCCTTCTCATAAAAGCAGCTCATATAACATGCCAGCAATCTAGGTTAAATTACTGTCACGAATATCACCACACTGACCAGGGAGGCCTGACAGAGGTCTGCTTTCCTTTCCTGGGTGGAGTTGTCAGGATTTCCTCGTAGCCTGAGGTTCAAAGCAAAGAAGGGACAACAGACATGTAGCAGGTTACCAGGATGT
Organism: Protopterus annectens; assembly: GCF_019279795.1. Classification (NCBI taxonomy): domain Eukaryota; kingdom Metazoa; phylum Chordata; order Ceratodontiformes; family Protopteridae; genus Protopterus; species Protopterus annectens. The sequence goes on from NC_056741.1 coordinate 1,898,006,801, forward strand.
TATCTGCAAAGACATCACTCCCCATTGGTGTAAGAGTATTACGACCCTTAAAAATGTAAGGTGGATTAATATACAATGTGTTTGATGAGGTCCTGAATATCTAAGATCAGCATGTGAAGAGGGACCAAAAAAGGCATGTATTAACAAAATGAGTGGAAAATAAGCATCAGAACCATCCTTATTCGAAACTGCTGAAGTTAAAAATTGTTTTATGCCTTCAGTAAACCTGTTCCAAAGACACAAGACAATCAGTTAAAAAAAGAAAAGGAAAACCAGACACTGAAGAAAGACAGTAGAAATAAATGTGTGCAAAGAAAACCAAAAGGAACACTAGACAATTTAAGCTTTTCATCTTCTATCTCATGGTTCTTTTAACTGTACTCTGTTAAGTTGTACTCCTTTTAGTTTGGTCTTAAATGTTAGTTCCATTACTTATGATGTCATCTCTTGCTGAAGTAACATCCTGATGTAGTCACTGTCAGAGGATTACATTCAATCAGTTCTTTCCATCAGCTGTTTAGTAGTTAATTACTCACGGCTTGGTACTAATAAATGGACTACTGCACCTCAGCACTGTCTTGCAGATGATACTTCACTGTGAATGAACTTGCCTTACAATTTAATATGTTAACTTTTAATATATTTGTATACGCTTGGATACTTCCCTTGAAGTTTATCCACTAAAATTAATAAAACACGTTAAAATGATAATGATTTTATATACTATTAATTTCTGATTCCACTTCATTCTTATCTGTCCTTGCACTAACTTGTTAATTTACCATAATACAACATAGAATAAAGCACTGGTTTACTTAAATACTGGAGACAGCCAGACCGATTAAGCCCTATAGTAAATTAAATAAACTCAGTTACAGTCTGACACAGATGCCATACATTTCAAACTGTATATTTCACAGCACAAAAATGTTAATGCAGTAAAATTCCCTTTTTGCATTTCTTATGCCTTGCAGTAGTTTGGACAGCATGCACTGAAAGGTTCAACTCCAAGGGATGTTTTGTTTGATCCGCGGTGGTGGTGCTGCGGTAGCATTGTCGCCTCACAGTAAGACGCTGTCCGGTTCGATTCTCAGCTAAACCGTCTTCATTGTGGAGACATGTGTGAATGGGCGTACCTTCATTGAAGGTTGTGCGTCAGGGCTGGTAACTTGGCACATAAAAATCAACTACCAATCATTAGCGGACCAGAGTAACGCTGTGACGACCCCTAACCAGGAAAAGCCAAAAGACACAACAACAACTAATTACAGGTTGATTTGGAGCTCTATGGTCTGGCATCCAGTCCAGTACTGGTTCTTTGCCTTACAACTTTGTTAGATTACTTAATTTGCGTTTTCATTTATGCATGCAGTTTCAGGGAAAGACAGTTCAATAAAACGGAAAATATAATATTGCTTGCTAAGCATGAGATGTGCAGAAACAACAGTTCTCAATGGACATCTAAAGAATGATCCTTTTTCAAGGGAAAGATATGTGTACTTGCAATGGAATGCTAGGTAAAGAACATACATAACTGTCAGGCATCTGCAAAACAAGGCCTGAGAGCCAAGGTTAAGGGGGTTTGATACATCTCCAACAGGAAAGTTACTAGCCTGAAGTAATAAGACATCTATGCTTAGGACTGAGAAATTAGTTGAAGACTGGTACAAGATTTGTTGATATATCATTACTGAACTACCTTTGTGCTTTCAGTTATTGGATATATTACACTGCTATACACTATCTGAATATGCTGCTGTTGACATTTATATCTGCTGCTATATCATTATATGTTACTCAGTACAATAAACTATTAAGCAATCTGTGGCAACAGAACTCAGATTTCTTATAATGGCAACTGAACAGGCCTGCTTGGGAAGAGAAATGTACTTCTCGGAACCCAATAGCTACTCCGGAGATCCATGATCAGAAACAGCTGTAGTGAGTAACCCTTTCATGTACAGTTTAAAGTACAGCAGCCAGCTTAACTTCAAGGCTTCATTTATTGCATTTTTTTTTCATTAACAGTTTACGGTGACACTTTTTTCCAATCCATCAGTAACTAAAGTATAAGTTTTGTAAGAGACTTTAACAGCACATCAGTGTTTTTCCAAAATGGAAACAGTGATCTCCATAAGAATAAGGCCACCGCCAACACTACAGTTACTCCTTACACAGCAGACCTTTCGGTAAGGCACCACTAATATTCCAGATGTAAACTTCATAGAGAAGACAGCCACAACAGATGACGCACCCCTACATACAGAAGTTACAGCTGTTAGACTTAAGAGCACCACTGTTTATTCAAAACACTACTTCAGAAAAAGCCTCAATAATCAACAGAGCAGCAATACTTCAGAAAATCTACTTTAAAAAATCTACAAACTTCAGCACTGTTCCTTCAGAACATAAAAAGACATTCCCCGAGATTCATGAAGCTTGCGCCAGGCGCAGGCTTAGCGTAGGCATTCTAACATCAAATCTGGCCGCCGAGCGATTCAGGTACAAGCCGATTCCACGTGCACTACCAGCGTACGCCAGAGCTGCGCAGCTCCCGGTGCATGTATGCTAATCACCCCATTAGGTGCAGTAGTGCAGCATGCAAATGAAGGTACACAGCGATTCATGAAGTGGTGCAGGCGTAGAGTAAGCATACAGAAATGTAAACCAAAAAACACGGTTTACATTTTCATAAACATAACATCAGAGCCATGAAAGCGGAACAAACTTACATATGATAATGCTAATATATGCCAATGGCTGGATATATAGCCAATGGCATAAAAATACATGCACAACACATAATAAATAACATTTACCGCCATGGCCACGCTAACGCAAAGTAAACCCGCAGTGCTGCGGTGCGCAAACGGGATTCTAACGAAAATATATTTAGATGTTATAAAACTGCAATGTAACACAAGTCATGAATTCCCCATAATAGTCAATGTCAGCCATGCTACACCACAACCATGGCGCAAGGGTTGCTAAGGGTCTGTGACAGTGTTCGGCGCGGTAACTAGGAATTAGTAGTCAATGCCATGCAAATGAGGCAAGTAATACTGAATCACAAACACCTTGCCAGCGTAAGGCTGTACCACACGGCCTAGCAGTATAACATGGAGGAGTAGCCTGGAGGTATACATGACATCAGGAGAGGGGTGTGCCACTGTAGCTGTAAGCACATTGGAGCATTGCTAATCCGGGTTGCCTGTTGCTAAGCAAAGCCGCAGGATAGGGGTGTGTATGTAGCCATAGCTTTGCTTAGCTGAGAGCACACAAGGTGACCGAAAGCGCATGTGTACGCAGATGACAACGCGCTCGAAACCCGGTAAACTGCTGTGCGCGGCGCACACCACAGCTGAAACAGGAAGGTTACGGGAAGACAATAAGGAAATGCCGCAGTAGGGTAATTGGAGTACAACTGAGTAATTAACACCTAGTTACTCACAGTGGGACACTGACAGTAGCTAACAAGGCTGCTAGCAGCAACCTGTAGAACAGGAAAGGGAAGGTGCCGGATTGCAAAGAAAAGAGAACTATCACAGCAGAACAAAGCAAACCTGCAGTACATTGGCTACAGAACACATTTTGCAACACAATCCTGGGTTGGGAAAGTACAAAACAAGAAAGCAGGCTGCTGGATGCATGCCTGACAATGGGAGGGGAATCGGGTTGAAAAATGAAGGCAAGGGCAAGAGATGATCCAAGGCAGCCAAGTGTAATTCAACACCAAAGGCCCCACAATAGCAGTACCTGTGGTAAACCCCATAAGTAAGATACCCTGCAGCTCGGATTGTACATACACACCCAATGACATCATCAGCTTCCAAAGCACAATAGTATAAAGTGTGAAGGCACCTCACACACACCTGTGTATTCCCAAACAAACACTGCACCATCAGTGTAAACAGACGGGGAATGTACATGTTGGGAGCTTCCATAGCTTTGATTCATCAGCATGTGTTGGAGACTGAAGGTGGTGCGGAGGATGATGCTGACAACCACCTCAGGCACCGGAGGAGGAGAAGAGTGTTCAGATCAAGGGTAACCTACCAGAGGCTAGATGATCTGGAGATAGTAGAGTGTTACAGGGTGGACAGGGACGTCATGCAGCAAATCCTTGAGCTGTGCCGGCCACGCCTCAGAGCCAGAAACAGACAAGAACCCATCCCAGTGGACACGAAGGTATGTATAAGCTTGAGAATGCTAGCCACAGGTACCTTTCAAATGCCAACTGGAAATATCATGGGGATTTCACAGGCATCAGCATCCAGGGTACTCCACCAGTTCCTGGATGTCATGTTACCACATGCCAATGAGCATATATACTTCCCCCGAACGCAGGAGGAGTTGGCCAGCAATATGCGCCTCTTCCACCGTGTGGCAGACTACCCGGAGGTACTGGGCGCAATAGACTGCACGCACATACACATCAAGTCACCTCCCGGTGAGCATGGTAGGCGCTACATAAACCGCAAGGGATACCACTCCATCAACTGCCAGGTCGTGTGCAATGCCTAGGGCATTATCATGGATGTGTGTGCCAGCAGCCCTGGAAGCTACCACGACTCCCTCATCTGGCATGCCTCACAGCTGTACCAGGTATTTGCCAGGGGGGACATCCCATATGGCCACCTTGTGGGGGATGCTGGCTATGCACTGGCGCCATGGATGATGACTCCCATCAGAAATGCACACACACCCATGCAAGAACGCCATAATGAGGCATATGCACAAACCAGAATCATCACAGAATGTGTGTTTGGGATGCTGAAATCACAGTTCTGTTGCTTGGACATATCTGGTGGAGCCTTGCAGTACTCTCCAGGCACGTGTGCCCACATCTTCATAGTATGTGCCATGCTACATAATATGATCCTGCGGAAACAGCTGCAGCAGGGACATAATGGTGAAGGCCCTCACAGCCCACCACAATTGCCAAGGGCACCACAGGCACAGAGGGATTCAGACCACTAACACCCTGTGCCAGCCCCAGTAGGCAGACGGAGGCGTGCCCAGTATGCCCATGCCTTGGCAAAGAGGGAACGCATAGCACATACACTGACAGTGTAGGCCCCTACAGACTGACACACTTCTCCACCTGCACAAACAGTAAATATGGATGGCACACACACACGACCACTTGTAAATTGTCATGTATAGGTGGTCTACTGTGTGCATCCTACATAGGCAGCCCTCAACTACTGCACACACAACTGCTATTGGCACATGGTAAGTCACTACCTGAACAGTAAATTAAGCTAACAGCATGTGTTGATACTGTATGTAAAGGTTCCTAGGTACATCGGTAGGTACATGCCTAATTGTCAGAGGTCATTCATAAGCCTAGCCAAAATGTGTCTGCTGCCGCCACCCCATTGATTAACTAACTGTCCCTCTGTAGAGCAGAACCAATTGTGAGATCCCTGAGGTGTAACCACTGTTCCCCACCCACTCTGCAAGGATTCCCTGGTGTGTTAATGAGGAGCTCCATATAATGTAATCAGGGATGTAGTTCCAAAGCATGGGGAGTATCCATGCCAGGTATCTGTCACCCCTGCATTCTCCAGTTATAGTTGTGGCGAGGTGTAGCTCATTACTGTGAGTGGCTCACTGTAACATGGATTACCATAGCTGGAGCATATCCATTATGCCTCACTTGGACATACCATTAACAGGTATCATCCATATGTACACCAAATAAGTTACACATTTGTTTGTAGTATTGAGGAACAGCCACAGTACACTCTACATACTAAACACCATAACATTTGCACATATCCCAGATGCCTCAGTGGTAAAGCCAATGACTGTGTCGTTCATGGCCCCGGTTCCACGACCTGCAAGGGCTGTTACGTAATTCTGATGTCCCGAATAAGGGATGTTGGATGCAGGTCATTAAAGCACGTTTAAGCACATGTTAGCGGGTTTTTGCACCGGTAAGTGCCGGTAAGCGGCATTTAAACATGACTACATGGATATGCGCAACACCTTTGCTGAATATCGCACAGATCATGGGCAAAACTGCCCAAAACCGCTGAAATGTGCATTATTTACCCTTGTACTAATAGTGCCTGCTCTGAGAGGTAAAACGACCACTGCCAGGAATAGAACTAGTTCTACCATGTACACAGTCTTCACAATAACCTACCACTAAGCTGCCTGAGATGTACCAACCGCAGGTGTGTATTGTGACAGGTTAAAACACAAAAGGGCGGACTTCGGGAAATAGTATACACCGTCATGTACCCAATGAAAGGTGTATTCTCTCTCCGTCTCCCTCTCTCTCTATATATATATATATATATATATATAATATAGAGAGAGAAAGGGTGATAGAAAGATATATGTCGATATACATATATATGCAAATATATAGATAGGTTAACATCTACACAACCATGGAGGTACATATAAATAGGATACTACCAAATACCGAATGCTTTACATACCGACGCGCGTAATCACGAGGCTTAAAGACCGAAAGACCACAGTACCAAAACACCAGAACTGTGAATACTACTATCACGATGTTAAGGGACATTTAGGTATTGCTTTTGGTGCTGCGGTTCAGGTAGGTACTGTGTGTAAGTGTGTTTCTGATTGCTGTAGTGTGGTGTGTGTTTCCAGGGTACTGTAATGTGTGTATGTGGGTTTGCTTTGTGTGTCTGTTTGTGCTATCTCGGAGGTAGATTATTAAAGTCGGTGTGGTGTGGGGTGTGCAACCACCCACATGGGGGGTGTATGGGGGCATGGCCACCTACCCATACATAGTGTAGGATGGTTTGTTTGGATGTGATGGGTAGCAGTGTGTCTGTGTTAGTTCCGGGAGTTTGACTGTCGCGAATTTGACTGTTCGGTATTGTGGGGTTTGGGAGTCTGGGAACGGTAAGGTGGTCATTGGAAATGCGTGCATTCCTGAATCCGTGGGTATGCCATATACAGCGGTTGAAGTCTTCAAATATGTGTATAACATGGACCATAGCAATCACACATTCCGCCATGACCGAACATTATGAACAAAGGATATGGAGGGTATATGTCTATACACTATTACAAATATGTGCTATGGATATGAGCCAAAGATAGGGTTACCACCTGTCCCACATTGTGAGGGGCGGTCCCTCTATGTGCGGTAGTGTCCTGACCAAAATGAGTACAAATAGTCATCTGTATCTAAAATACCTACATGTAACAAGAAACAGGATAAGCAATTAAACCGTCACAAGAATAAGCTTTTATATAGGCATATATGTAAAGTTCTATACTTTGTACTGACCGTGGGTATGTGTCGGCCTCTAAAATTCGATGCGTGTCCTGCAAATGTCCCACTATGGCCATTTGAATAGGTGGCAACCCTAGCCAAAGAGGTTCAGTCACCAACACAACTCCAATGAGTGCAAATATCTGTGATAGAAATACATGAGACAGCTTTCATGTAGGAACATTTCATTACATACCGATGTATTTCCGAAGGGACTGAAGGACCAACATCACCTGCATGCTATACAGGAACCAATTAACAATGGCTTAATGAATCAGCCTGCAATTACCATAGTATTAGTTCACTAAAGGATAGGTCTTCAAATAGGGAAGGAGCCCTCACACACATATCGAATATGTATAAATGCAGTTCCTACACACCTGCATCTGCTATGTAAACCCACCTACATCTCCCCCACACCTGAAATAATTGCAATACATACTGTAATAACATCACAAACATCCACACACACTGACATCTGCAGAAGCCTTAACATACCTTGTCAGAGACACACTATAATGGCCCTATGTAAAATCGTTGCTGTTGTACAATGGAACAGCCGCCGATGTTACAGGGTTTGGTTGCAATAATCCCGTATCAGACAGCTGTGCGTACACCAGGAAGTTTTACCAATTACTGATTAACAGCACAGTATGATACACATGTACAGTATACCAAAGGTGTCAGGTGAGCATAGTTCAAAACACCTAACATTCTATGTATAGCCACACAGCCTTGAGCTGCCCAAACATCCTTGCCACACTTAAACATTTTCAGATGTATCAGGTACAAACCCTGCAGAAGTAGCAATGTTCAGAAATATAACAGCTAGACTCACATGTAGAACTACATCCTCTAGCCGTTACACACAATCCACGGGGGCCATGAAGTTAATATATCTGTGTGTGTCTCCATATAGCTGTTACAATTCATCACAAACAACACATCCAGGCCATCTTCCTCGAAGGTAGGGCAAAGGGACAATGCCCAAGTGGAGTATTCAATTATACACCACTGTTGCCATGTCATTGGCTAATGGAATAGCTGCACAGCTGATGTGCATGTAATCATCTACTCCAGAACACCAATTGGTGGCAGGATACCACATATTACTGATATCTAAGTTTAAAAGGATAGCTTGTCATACATTCAAACCGTCTGTATATACCAGCAAAACGTTACAACAAGAATTGCAACACAAAATTATTAGGATTTATATTACCGTCAACGACAACTCGGGTTACTAATAAGGTATGTAGAACACTCAGTATGTCAGTGTATGTAGTACCTGTTCTGTAATAATTAAAGTGTACGCAATGCATATAGTGGGAAAAGGTATTATGTAGTGATGTATTGTTGAGCATAGTAACGCTCGTAGAAATTGTGTGTACTGCTGTAGGCCACAAGGTAAACACCTCATATACCACAAGGGATGCTATATAAGGACATTGAACACAACAATTCCACTCCAGACGCTGTCAGTAGCAGGGTTAGTCCAACAAGTACGTGCCATAACAGGGGATAGTATATGTTGATATACTGTAACAGTAGGCATATGTATGGGCGTATAACTGAGAATAACATGTCTAAGGTGGTCCTGCTGTGCAATTATGATTTTCATTGTGGGATATTGTGGCAAAAATTTGTAATGTACAGTATTGTAGGTAGATATGTGTAACATTTTACATAGCATTACTGTTATGTTATGCAAACATCAGGTATGTCTATTGGCATGTACAATACACAATAACAGGATACATATGACTTGTAGTCACCAGACAGTGTATCAGCATGATAGCTAATTGAAATGGAAGAGCTAGTCAATTATCCATGCACAAAGGACATGTAATAGCTTCATAGGTTCATAGTTAGGTACTATGCTGTCTGGCCAAGGCCATTCATAAGCCTAGCTACAGTGTTTTGACTTGCGGCACCTCCCTAGATTAGTTTCCTGTGCCTGTGAACAGCAGAGCCATTAGTTTCCTGCGCCTCTGTACAGCAGAGCCACTGTAGTGATCCCTGATGTACATGTCTGTCACCCATCGAGGTATCTCTTGAAGAGTGCTAGTGAGGGTCCCTGCCTGTTGCACATAGGAATCATGTTCCAAAGCATGGGGGAGTGTCCGGGTCAGGAATGCATCCCTGCAGCACATCCTAGTCATTGTTGCATTTAGGTACATATCCCAGAGCATGTGGCTCTCAGGGGCTTTTGCTTATGTGGAGCATATCCATCAATACTGTTTTGGACATGGGCCTTGTATGTCCAACAGAGATCACCTCTGAGTATGCGGTATGCAAATGAGTACAGTTGGAGTTTCTGTAGTTGGGCTGCATATGTCATCCTTCGGAGGTCAGTATTCCTCCTGGTGTGGTAATGTTGTGGTATTTCAAGCCGTTGCTGTTGTCTCGTAAGATACATCCCAAATGGGGTGTTGTACCCTTTAATGTGTTTCATAAGTCATGAGTAGAGAGGCACAATGGCTGCCTTTGTACTGGCTACAAACCCATTAGAGATTGGGGGGGGGGGGCACGTAGAAGGATATCGACACCACCTTGCCAATATGGTTATCAAAGGAGTGAATGCTATCTGCTTGGGTTCTAAGATCCCTTATTATGTCTTATGTATGTATGGGACTAACACCTATGTGATAGTCTGCGGGTGATTGGTGTAATCCAAAGGGGATGTCTATGCACCTTGTGTCAAGCAGCTTGAGGCCATGTTATTGATACCAGGTATCCGTCACACAGACACCCTTATGGAGGGTGTCTGTATCACCTAGAGAATCAATCATGGCCCCTAGTTTGCAGTAGTCTGCAAACCTTTTCAGGGTAAGTCCTCCTGTGCTAGCCTGTACCTCAGAGAAGCATATACCGAACATGAGGGGCCCTATGACCGAGCCCTGGGGGACGCCAATTGTAACTGATTTACAGTAGGACCTAGGGTATGCTACCCTCACTGTATGGGTTCTGTCCGTGAGCCACTTTGCATAACATCTCGTGACGCAGGGGTTAATGTGCAGGTGGATGTGTATGTTGATAATACCAGAATGGGGAACGGTGTTGAAAGCCTTTGAGAGGTCAAGGTAGGCTGTGTGGACCTCCTTTCCCTCATCTATTGCCTTGGTAACTGTCTCAAAGGACTCCACCAGGTTTAGGAGGCATGGTCTGGTCCCAACAAATCCAAACTGAGTGGGATCAAAGGTTTGGAGGCCACCAATGTCTCTGTGAATGAGATTCATGATGATGTGCTCCATAGCCTTGCAGAACAGTCTAGTCAGGCGTATAGGGCAATAGTTCCCCTGGTCCGTTGTGGCGCCACCTTTGTGGAGAGTGATAACTTTTGCTGTGCGCCATTCAGGGACCACAATGCCTGATGCAAGGCTATTATTGAATATGGTGCCTAAGTGGGGAGCCAGTTCGTTCTGAAGTTCGTGGAAATCGCAGCCTGGTATGTTGTACGGTCACATAGATGCTGTGTTCCTGGCTTTAGAGAGTGCAGCTTTGAACTGCATAGTTGTGATTGCAGGGACTCTGCATCGTTCCTGTATAGATATGGGCCCTTTAGGGTGTGAGAGGGGTGTAAAGTTAGCACTGAACCTATCTGCCAGGATGTTGCCAATATCAGTCGGTTCTGTAATGTTCGTGCCTTACAGCTGTATGTCAGAGCAGATGTGGGTATTGCCATCGAGAGTAGTGACATAACTCTAGAATGCTTTGTAGTAGTCCTTGGAATTAGCCGCTGTTATGTTTACATAGCTAGCTTTGGAGGATGTGATAAGGGATCTCAGATTCTTACTGAGGCTGACCAGGGAGCTCCTTCACTCGTGGGATTTTACTCTACTTTGCAACAGTCTCCTCCTTCTATTGTACATTATGTCCGTGGCAGTGGACCACTAGAGTGGCCTCCGTTTTCTGGAGGGTACCGTTATGGTTCTGTTTGGGATAGCATGATCCATGCAGTCGTGTAAGTGCTAATTAAGTGCAGTTGTGCATGATTCAGCGGTTGTAACTGTATTGTCCATCTGCATGGGTGTCATGACGTTTACTACTGCTGTCATAAGAAGCCTGAAGTTGGCTTTGTAGAAATATTGTACTGTGTTTTCTGTAAAGGGTGTCGTGCCGGGATGTGGATAACAAGGGTGATTAGCGTACGTTCGGATCTGACCAATGAGGAGATAACCCCAGGTGTGGAACACCAGTCACACATGTTGGTAATGACCAGGTCTAGGATATTGTTGCCCCTGGTGGCGGTGTGGATGGGTTGATCCAGGCGATTGGAGGTTATGAATCCCAGAAAGTGTTGGCCTAATGTGTCGGTACATGAGTAGGTATCCCAGTTAATGGTGGGGTAGTGTCAGTCGCACATCAATAGTGTGTTTGTTTGAACCCTAATTTCCAGTACACCAAGAAGGGAGGACCGTTAACCGTGGGGTATGGTGGGGGATCTGTAGCAAGCTACAATTTGTATAGCAGTTATGGCCAGAGTTAGTTGCACTTGGATAACCTCTGATGCATTGTGCTAAGCAACTAGCCTGGAGGTGTAGATATCCTTAGGAAATATGGACACACCTCCGCCATGGGTGTTCCGGTCCTGGTTGCATGACTGAAAGGTGTGGTATGAGTAATAGCCTTGTAGTGCAGGGGTGCTCTTAGGAGCCTAGAAGCAGGTCCCAGTCACTGCACAGATATCGAAGTCGTCCATTACAAGGAGTGCCTCAGGTTTTGCTTGCCTGTTCCTGTTATGGTGGTGAATATGTTATTTGAACTGTGCCAAAAACAGGCACTACAGGAGCAGCAAGAGCCTTAGCCATTATCTGGAATCCCAGAGCTGACAGGTGCAGGCCATCTTTGCCAAAGCATCGTGTTCTGTCGACCATGTCATTCAAAGCAGACAGATACTGGATACCCTTGGAATGACACCAGAAGCACAGCCAATTGTTGAAGTAAATCATTTTGCCCTTGTACTGCGTTATCAATCTGGACGATGGCAGAATGCTACTCAGAGCTAGGGCGATACCTGCCTGGGCTACAAGATCGGAGAGCTATTCCATGTCTCTTTACATGTAGTCCAGGAAGGTACATCTCAGGGCATTCACACTAACATGGACAATGACACAGTCATATTGTACCTGTTGAGGAGTGATCTGAGTACATAGGTTATGTTGCGGATCCTGTTACCCGACAGGCAGCTGACAGTAACTATCTCCTTGTGTAGCCTGGTGAGTGGGACATCAGTGTGACCGCCTATAGAGTCACCTATGACTAGTGTGTTGGGTACGTTATTTCGCCCTATTGACTGTGGTTGATGGGCACACTGAGTCTGTGGGCTATAAGTCATTGGTGTTGTGTTGGGGGATAGGGGCTGCCTGCATTTCTGCTTTGGAGTTCTCTGTTGCCTAGACAGAGCAGTATTGAGAGGCTCCACAAATGTTGTTGTCTTACTATGTGTGGCCTGTGGTGGTGGAGATTTAGTGAGACTATGTGATGAGTGTGGTGTGGTGCAAATGTTTAACTTCCCCACATGATTGTCAAGTTCAGTCTGGGTTAGAGAGAGCTGTACCTCCAGCATGGCTAGATATGTGCATCTCCCACAGGTTGTAGTGTTGGATGTTAGGAGGGGAGTATTGACTGTGTACACGAGACAATTTCTATATTGCCTCATGATGCCCATATTCATCATATAGACAGGCGAGAACACTGGGAACTGATACTTGGACATGCCTGAATATATAACTATTTCCCACTAGATAAGTGGGGAAAGTGTGTACAAGAGCTGTTTTACTCTAAGCAAGTGGGAAATGTAAGTACAATCAGTGTTTACCTGTAGGTAATGAGGAAATTGAGTGCTATAGTAATTAGTGGCTCATGTAGTGCTTACATGTTCTGAGCATGAATAAGCAATACAGATAGGGTGTTGGATAACATAAACACGCTGCCCCCCCCCCAACAGGTACACAATCATACATCCATGTACACTACAGAGCCCCTGTAACCATAACTATGATGGTAGAAGGTGCACTCAAGCTGCATGGGACCTGTCCACATCCCTGGTTGTATCTTACACATATGGCAAAACAGTTTGCTCTACACATACACATCATGTAAAACATAGCTTCATGTCAGTCTGTGAAAACACTGAATGGTGCACACCAACAGTTATCACAACCCACAAAGTGGAGACACCACTAATAATGGGAGGCACTGCACTACTACCCTGCTGAGTCTGGTCTGAAAGGCCATGAACCTTAATCGACGTATATGTTGTCAGCAGTACAGATGTAGATGACAGTACAGATGATTTCACACTGCATATCATACCTGTGACAGGTCATAGGACATCATCACCCATACTGTGTTCCACCTACACTCAGTATACTAGATGTACATTCGTATGTCACAGGAGTGTTCTGCCATTGGACTGTTGACAGAACCAACACTACAGAAGGTGTCTGATTAATATGTGCATATCACACCAGTGCCAGCTACAGTAAAACAGGGTTAATTTGTTGTACTCCCCCTCATTGTAGCCCATAACACACATACAAATGGGAGGCATCTGCCTATGTAAGTATGTGAATAGCTATGACCTAGGAGCAATAGCTGACTCAGTGTTGTGGACAACATACAGAAGGGGCTTTGTAGGTGAGGTGTGTGACACATGTGCACAATCTGACAGCTGCATATTGCATTGTCACCACTAGGTTAATAACCCTGTACCCATGAACTACCACCTAGGCAGCGGTCAACATAATGGACACTGTGTGTAAGGGATGATGCTGTGCAGTTTACCTCCCTGAGCTAGTGGCGTCACCAAGCCTATTAGGTAGTCATAAGTGGCAAGCCTAGTCATGACAGGGGGCCATCCATGAATATAGAGATTATTGTTCAGCCATACTCATCACTCAAGTGATCTATATCGGATCACATATCAGCTTTACGGGGTATTGGCCATGTTTGGATGGCCGACACCAGAATTCACAATCCTCATCTCCACTATGTAACATGATGCCTACCCTGCATAAAGCCATGTCCAACACTGTGATGTTGGACATGCTACACGTACACATCCTGATCTCAAATACATACGTCATGGACATCCACCTTCCTAGTACAAGGATCGCCACATGCTGGACAGATCCTTGTGCCATACACGTTACATACTCCTGCCACACTATGCAACCCTGTCCAGCAAAGCTGCACATTTCACCTCTGTCAGACATGGTGTGATGACTGCATGGTAGATGTGTCATTAACAGTGTGGATCAGTTATGTGATACTGCTTCACCTGGCGCCAGAAACACGGCTGTCAGCTACAACTAGGTAACCTTATATCCTAGGCTCATACATGGCCCAGGGCATACAGACTACTAGATGACCTTGGCCGTACATGCTATAGTTGATAACCATCCCTGCAAATACCATCAGGCTAGCCAGTGTCCCATGTGTATCACATGTGCAACACAGGTGATATGTGGCAGGCTGTTGAACTGCTGTACAGTGCCGTATAGATGTATATGGCAAAACACATGCATGTACAGCATTCCTTGTGCATGTCTGCAGTGTCACAGGTCATGTCCGTTAAGGCAGTGTATGTGTTTATATGTGACATATACAGAGCATTAAGGTCGACAGCATTAATGTGGACACATCCAGGCATGTGCTGACAGGTAAGAACACCAGTACAGGCAAACAGACATGCCCACATCAAGACAGCATCCACATGGAGTATGAGCAATTGAATCAGGTGACACACATATATGGTGATAATATCCAATCCCCATTGGGTGTCACATGTGTGTGACACAAACATGTCAGTGGTGTCAGTGTCATGAAGATTTGCAAAGACAACTATTTATACGTAATAAATGTGATACACATGTATGTGCAGCTGTATCTCTATGCATCGCTGAGATACTGTGACCTGTCTCCATCATTATGTCTTCCAGGTATGCCGCGAGCAAGGCTACCAGCCTATACAAGCTTGGAGGATGAGACCCTTATACCTTACCTCAAAGACAACTATGATGTCCTATTTAGCCATGTGCCACAGGATGCACAGCTGCTGGATGACCTGTGGCAGGAACTTTGCAGGAGGGTTAATGATGTAGGTGGCCATAACCGCACATTCCAACAGGTGCGCAGACACTGTACGGACCTAATCAGACGGGCGAAAAGCGTGCGAATGCAATCGCCAGGGAACAAGGTGCAACAGGTGGTGGGCCACCAACCCAGCCCCCACTCACACATATCGAGAAGCTACTGGCCAACCTGGGGACACCAGCAGAACAGCATCCACAAGCCTTAGCTAACATTGTGGAGGTGGGTGTCTCTCAACCACCGAGCCTGGAGTTGCCTGATAACTCACTACTGCACATATAACTATTATAACCCATATAGTTGCATGTGTCACTGTACAATATGTAATGTAACATCATATGCAAGGCATGTATACACACATGTCGCATACTATAGTATGCTACTCTGTGTATTCACACATGTGCATACTCCACAGTATATCCTATTGTGCTGGCAAATGTGTTAACATGCACATTGCACCCTGTAGCTGCCATACAGGCGTGGATAATGATCATACTTCTGTGTCACCCCTATACAGGTACCTCTGGCGTTCCGCTAAGACAGCAGGCCGTTGCAGGTGAGACAGCTATAAGTATCAGGCATGTTAATGCACAGATCTATTCGCCTTGTGGCCATTTAACACATGTACACAGTTTTAAGTTCATAGTGATTGACCAAGTTTCTTACAATCCTCGAGGTGGTCCTGATTCACCTAGATTAGAAGAACTTGAGCTTATATGGCAGATTAGGTTGAATGCGTATAACTCCCCCAGTTTGAATGAGGGTTGTTCTATCAGTAGTATTTTGAAAATCAAAAGTTTAATAAGATGACCTGTATTTGGTATTTCACTTTTGCTTTTCTCATTTGAACTGTTTCATTATATATTTATATATTTATACAATTTTTCAACATTTTTTATTACTATACATTTTCATTATTTCTTTAAAGTTTTTATGATTATATTTTAAGCTTACCATGAATTATTAATAAAACGAATTGTATGTAGTTATAATTTTTGTAGTAGTTTTGGTTACACTGTGCGTTGTATTTTTACATGTATACTTTTAATATAGTGAGAGTGGAGCTTCTGTTAATGTGCTTGCCTCTTTAAAAAGTTCTTTTTAAGTGTTCAAAGTAGCTCATTTAATATGTGTACCAGATGAAATGATTGGTCAACTGTTTCTATATATGTGACTGTTTATAAGATTTTCAATATGTCTGATGAAGTTTGTTTAATCTGCAAACGAAAAGCGCTTAACATTAAATTTTATAACTAATTTTCTAGTGCCATCTGAAGTCTCTTGTCAGTGGTTTGTTTTTAGTACATGTACACATAATGTATGGTCCGGTCAAAATATACAGGTCGCATCTGCAATCCATCACAATGGCTACCCATGTGCAATACTTACAAACTATGTGAAACACCGACATGAAACCTCAGAAACTGTCATTGCTAGATGTGTGGACAGCTGTGCATACAATGGTGGAGGTGTTGTTCAATGTAGGAACATGTACTACACATCAGAACTATACATGTGGGGTACACAAACAGTACTACACAGTGAGCTGGAGTATGGGCAGTCCACAGGATTCACCATTGTGGATTATGCCCCTGCTACGAATACATACATTGTGATGTGCCATCTGACATGTCCATGACATGTAGTGGGCCGGCTGCAACATTGTCTCACTATCCCATAAAACATACCCACATACCAAACATACAACCCTTTGTCTGCAAAACCCTGTGGACAGTGGAGTATATGACATATATGGGTGTATGTCATATGGGACAACACAGACATGTGAGATAGACGGCCATCACAACCATGTGGCCAACACATGTTCACACATGGCCATGGAGGATGGCCACAGACATGTAGCAACACACAGTAGATGTGATGTGTTTGTGTGTACACCCTGTTGTACATTGGCTACACATGGTCCAACTATAGCCTTTGCTGAATGGTCATATTGCAGATGTGGAACACTGGACATCCCTACAGGCCTGTGCACAGCTTGTGGAGGCGTAACATCATTCGACCACATAAGATGTGTTGAACATCATGACTGTGTCACAGCATGACAGTAGTCACCTGTACAGCATCCACATACATACACAGACAACCACATCAGGCCACAGATACAGTACGTTTCCCTTGCTGCTGTTGGACATCACTGTCAGCCATGCACCTCGTGTGTGTGGTGCACAAATGTCATGTGGGACATGGTGTATTGACAAGTCTGCCGTGTGTGGACATGGTTGCCAGGCAGCTAAAATATGTTTGCAGATGTGCAGGGGTGTCATCCGTATGGCCTTCAGTTACCTGTGTCACACATTCCACATCATGGTTTAGTGTGTATACACCTGACGTGGGTCACAATCCACAGTATATATGTATTGTGTATGCACACAGTCATGGCTATGCATTGTGTCTGTAATTCACACTGTATAGCAATAGAGACGCCTCATGATTCCATGCAATGGCACTGTGTCTGTACTTCATACTGTAAAGCAATATACATGCCTCATAATACCCTGCAATGGTCATGCACATCTGCTAAATGTGCATTTTATCTGTAGGGTGGACAGACAACACTGCAATGTGAACCATTACCCCACTGTATATGTGACAGGACACCACTGTGTTAAACATGTACGCATGTCAATGCACAAGTCAGCAGATTACATAACATACACCACACATCAGCCATGTGTACTGTTAACCTCTGCTGATCCACATGGTATAACACAGAGATGCATGCTTACTACCATGACTGTGTGAAATGCATGGCTTCTGCTATGACACATGTATGCTGTTGTGTGCAACCCAGGGATGTATAACTACTACTATTATTGTCTGAGCTGCATGCCGTCTGCTGTATCACATGCATGTTGCATGCCTTCTGTCAAATCACATGCATGGTGTGTGTCTGCATTGTAATATAGAGTCTTTGTCTGCCCTCACAGGTGATGTAGGTGCATTACCCTCCTGCGGTCCATCTGATGTTAGTGTCCCCACAGACTCTAGCAGTGATGATGAACATATGCTTGAGGCACAGGCAGGATTGTCAGGGGCTGAATCTGTGCCATTGGTTGCCATTCCACCTATATCCCCCTCATCCACGCACACAGATCTCATGCCAACACATACCCCATCACCAGTGGCCATAGAGGAAGGACGGTTGGCGTGTGGTAGCTTGGAACAGAAAAGTGTGGTGGCTATGGAAGGTGTGTATTCACACCATGGTATCAGGAAAATGACTGGAGATGGGCCACACAGGCATGTGGCCAGTGCTACTCGTAGGGGGACCTCTGGTCGACATGACCCTGCAGGACAGAGCACAGCAACTGGTGTCACCAGATGCATGTTTCGGGCTGTAAAGGCGGCACAGGCACGTGCTGAATGGCAGAACAGAGAAGGGCAGAGGCTTCACAGGGCTGCTATCCATTCTTTAAACAACAACATCCAGGTAATGGCAAATGCTCAACAGCAGATTGCTGAGGTTTTGGACAGACGACTGGGTGACATGGTTGGAATCCTTGACAGTGGCATGACAATCCGTGAGCATGAGCTGTCTGTGCTGGAACATCTGGTAGGAGTGAGGCGTAGGGCATGTGGACGTAGGCCAGCTACGTCACCTGGTGCAGGTCTACATGAATGAGCTACCTCACATGCCTGCTCCCGTAGTGGCGGTAGCAGCAGCAGGACACAGCAGACCACATGCACGTGGCCCTGGATGGTCCCAACAGGAACACGGTTCCAGTGGACATGTGTCATCAGACAGTACGCAATCTGCACCACTGCCTGGTAGTGCCAGTGCAGCCCCTGGCAGGCACAGGTGACGTGGCCGTGGCCGGATGCCGTGAACTGTAAAACCTGGTCTGTACAGTCTGGAGCTGTCAATAATACCCCTGTGTAGGCCAGGCACATGTCAGAACTGTGTGCACACATACACGCACACACCAGAAACATCTGTAAGGCACCACAACACACACATGCATAACAACCACACATGGCCAATTAGATCACAGGCCCTAACCCACACACATGATGTCATCCACTGGTGCAGCCAAGGCCCCTGGCAAACATTATCACCCTGTGCATATGATGATGCCTGTGCCACATCCCTGTCATCCACACCATCGGTGCAGGGACATGCTCATATGGTCTGATGCACAGGGTGAACAGAATAGGGAGATAAGTGTAGATTACAATTGTTGTGTACTGTTGACACGCAGCAGACATACCATGTAGTACAGGTTTAGAATGCATTGTTTTCTGTTCACAGTATGTGCCTTGGTAACAACAGTAACAGCATGTTGGTCATGATGTCCTGCTTCCCTCCTTCAGGTCTAATTGCATGTGCCGTTGAGTGTCAGTGTTTGCAGTTAGTTTCCCATGTGTAAATGTGGACTACTCACAGGTATATATGGTAATACCAGCATGCTATTTGTAGCTTCAACCTCACTGTTAGAAAGGCTGACATTCCAAAGATGTCTACACATCTACTGATCCAGGAGCATGGGAGCTGTGTACTAAGCTAAAGTGGCTAGAGACGTGGCATATATGGACACACAAGCAAACACACATGGCAGTACTGTGAATCAAACACCTATCTTATGATACGTATGACAGACATGCAGCAGTATTGCCCGCATTACAACCTGTACTGATGCTACCTTTGGCAATTGTGCTGATATATGCACGCGGGAGGTCTTAAGTGTTACAGGTGTCAAGTGATTTACAGTCAGTGACACCCTGACCGCTGTGTAGGTTTGTATGTGTTCCCCTTCAATTAACAGAACCATAGCTTAGTGTTTGCATGTTATTGTAGGACTGCTTGTGACCCACCTGTGAGCTGTCCTCAGAAAACATCCATCTGCAAAGATGGCCCATCACTTAGTTATGTCCACACATCCGTCCATACCTGATGTACATCTTACCGTACTGTCAGCATATCACCATATACAGTTGGCAATGATGGGACTGCATTGCAACTGCATGTTGTAGTAAGACACACGTCACCTGCAAACATCAGCTACTGCACACACACGGTAGCTGAACGCACACCACTACATGTACATGTGTGTAGGTCCTACATTCCTGTCATTTTGCCACGTTTGTAGGCATTGCAATTGGTGGACATGTGTGATGACATATGACACATGGACTGTTGTATGATATGATAATTGTCATGGGTAACCAGTACAGGGGGAATGTTAACTCAGTCAACATTGATATCACACCTTATGTACTGTTAGCATTCAACAGCCATGGACCTACCTTCCATGTGCATGTGTGTAATTGCTGTAGCCACCCGTCTGCACGAAGGACAGCAACAGCTATGCTATATACATATGTGTTGTGTGTGTGTGTGTGGCATGTACATATCCATGGCAGGTACATGTATGTCATATCCAAACATGAGGGTGTTTACTGGTGTACAGCAACAGTCATCTGTTACTGCTGTATATGACCCAGGGCCCCTGTTATGTGTACAGCCGACCTGGTTACGAACAGTGGTATCACTGCATTGCATAACGCATGATGCAACTGTGTCAGTACATGGGTAGTCTGCACAGTTGATGTAGAGCTAGGTACAGTCCACTGGTCATGGGTCACATGGTGTTGTACTATTATATGTCCTACCACATGTATGGATTTGTGTTGCTGGTCCAAGGACATGGTGATGTCTGAGGGCTACATCCTAGAATGCGGCTTATGACACTCTGATCTGCACCTGACACATCTGTGATGCCTTTTGAGGGTGTACTGGTCAGTACATTTGAGTGGCCTTCATGTACATGGGGACACCACCACCTGGAGCGGTCCGTACCTGTGTTATGGCCCACATGTCTGTATCTGAGGTATATGGTGGTAGTGCTACTGTGCACAACTGAGCCTTCAGCCAGGTGTTCTTCACTGCACAGTTGTCAGTATTCCCCATTGTTGGATCTACATTGGACAGCTGTGATTACGACCGCTACACATCTAGCACTGTTTAGCATACACATACAGTGCAGTTGTCCTCTAGGTGTCAGGGTGTTAACCTGGTCTCAGGACATTCGACTATGAATGGTACTATATGGGCGAAGTAGCCACTCCTGGCAGGACATCACCACAGGTGGTAGTAGTGTGCCAGGTTTAGATTAGTACATCTAAGGTGATGGACAGCAGCAGACGTTGTGTAGAAGACCGGTGTCAGATCTATATAGTGCAGCGTTCCTGCTAACAATGACAACTATCGACACCGGTGTCCATTACAATGTGTTGTTCACGTCTAACTGTAATAGCATGGCCACTGTGCCCTTCCGTGTTTAGAATCAGAGTGCATACAAAACAGCCCTGTGCTACTAAGTGTGTGAGCATGCCCAGTATAATGTTGTGTAGATGGACACATAGTATATTCCAAACGGCCATGTGCTACTAAGTCTGTGAGCATGCCCAGTGACACCTTGTGTCGGTTATGTGCCTCTATGTGTATGGGCATGGCCATTGTAACCCTGTATAGCGATAGTAGTCATCCAGTCAACAGATGGCCATACCCCATTTCAGAATGGATTCCTACATTGAATACACAGGTTCACAGGTATGTACATCGTAACTGCCAGCATCCATGTCGATGTCCACATTCCTAGAAGGTCATATTGACAGTCTTGAAAGGTGTAGTGTCTGTGGTGCGGCTCGTATCTATGTAGTATTGTAATAGTGGTTTGTAGACAGGCAGTTGTCCTGATCCCACTCCTGGCGTGTGATTGTCTCCATCTGTCTGGGGACAGAAATATGCTTTTAGACTGCTCACACTCCATACAATCCCTATCGCCGACTTTGCCATTGCTGATGATGTCACCCACCTAGAAGTACACTTCGGGGAGTGCTGTGTCCCAGTAATCTCGGTAGCGTGTTCTGTAACTGCGTAACGCTGTAGTGTGATAAGGTAGTTAGGTCGGTGTTCTCATCCCAGCCATGCCAACTGTGTGTGTGTGTGTCTCCATCTGCCTGGGGACAGAATAATGCTTTTAGACTGCTCACACTCCATACAATCCCTATCGCCGTCTTTGCCAATGCTGATAATGTCACCCATCTAGAAGTACACTTTTGGGAGTGCTGTGTCCCAGTAATCTCGGTAGCACGTTCTGTAACTGCGTAATGCTGTAGTGTGATAAGGTAGTTAGGTCAGTGTTCTAATCCCAGCCATGCCAACTGTGTGTGTGTGTGTGTGTGTGTGTGTGTGTGTGTGTGTGTGTGTGTGTGTGTGTGTGTGTGTGTGTGTCTCTGTCTGCCTGGGGACAGAATAATGCTTTTAGACTGCTCACACTCCATACAATCCCTATCGCCGAGTTTGCCTCTGGGTGTGATGTGTCCCAGTAATCTCTGTAGCGCGTTCTGTAACTGCGTAATGTTGCAGTGTGATAAGATAGTTTGATCGGTGTTCTAAGCCCAGCCATGCCAACTGTGTGTGTGTCCCCATCTGCCTGGGGATGGAATAATGCTTTTAGACTGCTCACACTCCATACAATCCCTATCGCCAACTTTGCCAATGCTGATGATGTCACCAACCTAGAAGTTCATCTCTGGGAATGCTGTGTCCCAGTAATCTCGGTAGCGCGTTCTGTAACTACGTAATGCTGTAGTGTGATAGAATAGACAGGTAGGTGTTCTATTCCAAGGCATGACAGGTGTGTGTGTTTGGCAATCATATCCTATGTGTTGGTGTCTGTGAGTGGCTAGCTACTGGATGTGTTGAGGAGCGTGTTTTGTTGTTTTCCTATATAGTGGCCATAAATGTCACAATCGGCCAAGAGACTGGGTTGGCAAGACATACACATACATTCAGCAATAGGTCTGGTGAGTAATGTCAGCAGCCTTAATCTCACCCTTAATACAGTCTGAATCCTTGTGACGCACAGAAACACACTTGCCTTAATATTAACACCAGTACATAATGCAGGAGGCGCATGTGGTTTCATTTTCATTCTTGTCTAATGTTTTGGTGTCACGTGGTCCGCTGTTGAGATATATATTCTATATCTATGTATGTGTGTGTATATGTATATGTGTGTATACATACATATATATCTATATATATATATATATATATATATATATATATATATATGTGTGTGTGTGTATGTGTGGACATTAGCACACATAAATCTACATGATGGAATACATGTCCTAACTGTTGAATGCCTGTGCTGGATGATCTGTATGTGATAACCTCAGATGTATGTATATCTTCCATGGCTTAGTGGTAAAGCACATCGTTTGTGGTGTGCAGGGTCCCGGTTTCGAGCCATGCAAACGCCGGTTGTTTTGTTGCTGGGAAGAACAAGGGACATTGAATACGGTGATAGTAAGGTGCTTTTAACCAGTTGTGTGCGGGTCTGCGTGACAGTAAGCAGTGGTTATTTTTGGGGAGGCTCAGTATGGGTCATGTAACTATGTGTTAGAAGACAATACTATGCAAACAAGGTGGAAAATAGTGAATCCCGTTAATCCCCAGGGTGTGATGCAGGTCCCAAGAGTGTATGTGTATAGATAGCCGGGTGCAGGACTCGAATATAGGTGAAAGCATGGGGGGGGTGTCAGGCATACTGTACGTAGATTGGAGCCCTGTGTCTCGGGATTACTCCTAGCTTAGCACGCCTAAGCTAGGGGTGTGTCTATACCTGCCTAGTGCAATTGGGAGGGACAACAGCAGTAGGAGAGTAGTCAAGGTGAACAAGCTGGGCAAACAGGTGATATTTATCAGAATCAGCAGATTACAGGCCCAGCAGACCAGCCCAGCCTAGAACACTACGATAAAGTGAGCAAGCACCATCCCCTCAGGTTTTTCCACACTCTACACCACCGGTGTATACATGCGGGGAAATTTTAACAAACAATCCTATGAAATGAGAAGGGCTGCAGCAGGCAACATAGACCAACATGTGCAGGAGGCTGAGGGTGGTGAGGATGTGAATGCTGCCGAACAACCCTCAGTGAGGAGACAGAGAAGACTGTACAGACCCAGGGTAACCTACCAGAGGCTACATGAGCTGGAGATAGTGGAGCGCTACGGGGTGGACAGAGACCTCCTACAGCAGACTGTTGAGCTGTGCTGGCCACACCTGACACATCGAACAGGCCGAGGGGAACCCATCCCATTGGATACCAAGGTATGTGTACGCCTAGGCATACTAGCCACAGGTACCTCCCAAAGCACAACTGGTGATATCATGGGGATCTCACAGGCATCTGCATCCAGGGTATTCCATCAGTTCCTGGATGCCATGTCACACATGCCAGTGAGCACGTACATTTCCTCAACACACGTCAGGTGTTGACCAGCAATATGCGTCTCTTCCACCAAATGGCAGACTACCCTGGGGTAGTGGGTGCTATAGCCTGCACGCATGTATGCATCAAAGCACCACCCAGTGAGCAGGGTAGGGCCTACATTAACCGCAGGGGCATCCCCTCCATCAACTGCCAGGTCGTATGCGATGCCCAGGGCATTATACTGAATGTGTGTGCTGGCTGCCCTGGAAGCTATGACGATTCCGATATATGGCATCTGACACAGCTGTACCACAGCTTTGCCAATATGGACATCCCCTACGGTCACCTAGTGGGGGATGCTGGGTACCCACTGGAGCCGTGGCTGATGACACCCATCAGAAATGCACACACACCTGATCAATGCCATAATGAGGCATGCACACAGGCCAGACATATAATAGAGCATGTGTTTGGGATGCTCAGGTCACGGTTCTGGTGTCTGGACACATCCGGTGGAGCCTTGCATTATTCACCAGCTACATGCACCCACATTGTTATGGTATGTGCTATGCTACACAATATGATCCTGCGGAAACAGCTGCAGCAGGAACTGCATGGGGCAGGGCCACACAGCCCCCCACCAGTGCCAAGGCCTGTACAGGCTCAGAGTGACTCGGAGGAGGAACAACCTGAGCCGGACCCAGTAGGCAGAAGAAGGTGTGCCCAGTTTGACCTGGAATTGGCAAAGAGGCAACGCATACCATATGCACTGACACAGTAGGGACCCAGGGAATGTCACCCTCTCTGACTCGCATAGACAGTAAAAGGGATGCCAAACATGACACTACCTGTGCTCAGCCATGTACAGGAAGTGCACTATGTGCATCCGACATAGGCAGCCCTCCAGCACCATCCTCAGGTCTGGCACACCCTCAAGGTAAGTCAATCCACCTATCAATTGGCAGTTGTATTAGAATGTGTTGGTACCTGTAGCTATGGTATGGATGTGAGCTTGCAAGGGAATTTGGTGGTCGAATGTTAAGGCAGCAGACAGTACACATCCATAGTGGCACCATGACATCTGTAGCACATACGGGGGTCACCATAGTAGCCAGTAGTACACAGGATGTCATAACCCACTGCGGGTAATGGGCTGAGCATCATGTGTGTCCATACAGCCCACACAAGTCTCAACAAGCTGGACAGGTGTAGACCAACACAGACAAATGCTGTACACTATGGCCTCTGAATATGCCCTATGGATGACCCTCCCCCCACAGACTCACACAGACGGACTACAGCAGGCCTGGCAGTTGGATGTAGGTTGTGAAGGCTAGGACGTCTGAAACTAATATGTTAGTAATTAAAGCTAAGATCTGGAGTACACTGGTATGCCAATAGTTAGGTCTACACACTGAAATGGAGTACCTGACATACCAGTACAGTAGTAGCAAAAGTGTACAAGTGTCAGGTGTGCCCCCTTCCAATGTACACATATAGCAACAGTCAGGTGCGCCCCCCCCGGTGCTGTGTAGGAATGTGGATACAGTCGGATGTCCCCCCACACTGTGCAGAAATGTAGCAACAGTCAATGCCACATGACCGATGGACACCCTGCAGACACAGCATGCCACCTGTCAGTGTACAACGCAGAGGTCGGCACCACAGTACAGACTACCTGGACATGTAACACATGCAATACAGTTGGCCATACTGGGCATGCTCAAACACATAAAGATATGACGGCAATGTCAGTCAACAACATGCAGAATGGTCATACTGGGCATGCTCACACACGTAAACACAAGAAGGCCAGGTCTGCAAACACCAGTGGTTCGGACATATCTGCCAGAACAGTGCTATACTGTTGGATGACTGTGCTGTATGGTATGTGTGTGGTACTGTCTATTGTCTGTATATTTGCCATGGTGTATTGGTAATTCATATTAGCCGTGGGCGCAGGGTGTTGCTACCAACACTTGCAAAGGATGGTTATTTGTTTGCAGGCAGAACAAGCCCATTGGATACGGAGGGAGTAAGGCACATTGAAGCAGTTGGGAACGGTTGTGCGTGGGTTTGCGCGGTGTTAAGCACTGTTGACCTCTGGTTACAGCTTCTTACACTTGGTTAGCCTCCACATTTCTTTATCAGTGCAATACTCGCATACTGGTAGCCAACCACGCTTACACCCGCTCGCTCCCTCACTTGCACATGCACTGACATTGGTGCTTGCATGTGTCACTCATGCTGGGTGGGCGCGATCCCTTGTGATGCCTACTACTTCGGACTACATGACTACAGTATCGGGTATGGCTGACCATTAGGCGACGGCATGACGTTCGACTGTAAGGAATCGGCGGCCTGTCTGGTGAGTTAATCATATTATATGCGTGTTCCTCATACAATCTGTTCCCATCTGGCTGATACATGGGAACCGATACTCTGCAATGCAGGCAAGTAAATGTGTTTTGGGACCCACATCCGTCTGCCAGGTCATGCTACCGCATACCTATTGTAGGTTTGCCACCTTTTAAATTGGCCGAGGTGGGACTTTAGGATTAACACCTGTCCCACTTTGCATGGGACTGTCCCTCCTTAGGCGGATGTGTCATGCGAAAATAATCAAGACATAGCAAATGTCCTGATTACAGGACAATATTATATTCTACGTTTCTCTAATAGATGCATGTAACAGTTATTGTATATATGACACTTCTATATGTTATGTGAAGTAGCATAAGCAAGTGGACTGCTACTAGACTAAGCTTTTATTTGTGCAAATACATATAGTTCTGTACTATGCACGGCTGTAGGTATGTTCTGACCTGGTACGTCTGACATTTCTATGGAGCAGGTCCCACTTTGGCCATTTTGAAAGGTAAAAAACAACAAAAAAGCAAGTTAGCTGCTTTAAACTTCACAAAGTAAGTGCTTGCGTCGAGGCAAATGCCCCAAATTCGTCAGACGTCTGATGAAGTTGGGGCATTTGCCTCGACGAAAGCGCTTACAATAAATTGGTCTTTGTGAAGTTTAAAGCAGCTAACTTGCTTTTTTGTTGTTTTTTACCAAGTTAGTAAAGTGCACATTTTGAAAGGTGGCAGCCCTATAGGACCTATATGTAGAGATGTCAGATTTGGCAGGGCAACACATACCCACAGCCAGTAGAAAATAGAGTACTTCACCGTTTTGCCTAAATAAAAGGTCATTCTTGTAGCATTATAGTTGCTAATACTGTTTCCTATAACATCTAGGTGTTTCTGATACAAAATAATCGTTTTATGCAACCACTACAGACAATATATTGATTCTTTGCCCTAAATCACAGGCCATGTGTCATAATATTTATTTTGCAGGACACAACTGCCTAAAGGGGAGTGTCCCTCGCAAAGGTGAACAGGTGGTAACCCCAACCTATTATGCTATCATCTACCTAAGGTAGTCGGCGGAATATGCGCTTTTCATCACTAGCAGACCTCACATACGAACGGGGGAGAATGAACACTGCATCACGGACACTGCATAACACCCTCAGGGACACATTTAGATGATTGGTACTATTAACCTGACACATTGACAGTCCCAGAGTATATGTATTCATACACATTTGTCAAGGTACATGCTGTTTATGATTCATACATGTTGTCAATATTCATTATGTGTATTCCGCCACCTGTCCACCTAATATCACTAGTTCTAGAAGGGTTTAGTTGGGACTGTGTTAAGATTCTGATTCGTAATCACGGACGTCCATGATAATCGGGTACAGTTCACTGATATGGTCCCTATGTGTTCCCCCAATGGTTTACGGACTATCCAGTAGATGTGCTCCTAAGGTTTGGGAGGTATGGGCGTCTGCTATACCCACATCAGAATATTAATTACTTCCACGGGGCGGGCTTAATACGTCTCTGCTAACCAACACCTGTACACTTAGGCCCATGACTGCATACCTATGATTCCCCTACCTGACACCCCTCTACAGCACTCATCCTTACTGTGAGCGCAGCTGGGGAATGAACACACCCCTACACACTGCCCACTCTCCCCGTGTCAGGACACATGCACGTTTTGTCAACCCATGTGTTATCAGACTTGCACAACCTACTGTTCCGTGTACAGCTACATCCTGGTCGCGTTGAGCACCACAGGTTTGCCTACAAGGCAAATTTTTGGTGTCCCACAAGGGACCCCATGATCCATGTTTAAAGTGTAGACCTTGCAGATATCTCCCACTGGTAGTTTCCTGCCAGTGGTCTGGAAAGCAATGGTGTATTTACCTTTATTGCGTGTCTGTATGTCTCACCGGCCAAGCTGGGGCGGTGTGGGAGGTAGACGTTTGTTTACTGGACCTCCTACTAACATATGCCCAGTCTGAACTTTTAGTTATGTACTCACCATAACTTCAGATGTTTGGGATCCATCTCGCCTACATTCTGACTGATGGGTTCGGAGCCGATCCCTCAGCTCCGACTCGGCACGCTTATGCCAAAGAGCGAAGTCTCTTATTGGCTGAGCTTACTATATCCCAGGATGCACCACTACCAATCCCCCAGATCTAGTTTGTCCGCATACATGCACACATGCAAACACTGCTTATATAACATCGTCAGAAGAAACAAGATAAAACAGTAGAACTCAAAACCGTTCAATCTCTTCTGATCTCCAAGGCCGGGGGAAGGAGGGTGGGTATTAGGAATGTAGGCGAGATGGATCCCAAACATCTGAAGTTATGGTGAGTACATAACTAAAAGATGTTATGTGATCCTATCTCGCCTACATTCTGACTGATGGGACAGCGTCCTAGCACCTGAATCCTGGGTGGCTCACTGGAAAACACTCCTGAGTACCGTGGAACCAAATGATGCTCGCCCTTTAGATGCCACATCCAATTTATAGTGGGAAATGAAAGTGTGCGGATTGGACCAAGTAGCCGCAGCACAAATCTCAGAAATAGCGAGCTTGGAATGAAAAGCTATAGAAGTAGCCATAGCTCTGGTAGAGTGAGCTTTGATAGATGTTGTAAGTTGCTTATTTGAAGAGGAATAAGCCTGAGTTATACAATCTCTAATCCATTTGGAGATAGTAGCTTTTGTGATGGTTTTACCCAATTTATTGTCTGAGAAGGACACAAACAACTGGTCTGATTTACGAATTTGCTGAGTCCTGTCTAGATAGAAGCGCAATTGCCTGTGAACATCCAATTTATGGAGAGTGTATTCTGCTTCATTGGAGAATTTTGGGAAGAAAACTGGTAGCTCTAGAGATTGTTGGAGACAGACATTAGAACAGACCTTTGGGACAAAAGATGGGTTAGGCCTAAGTGATACTCTATCCTTGTGAAAAATCAAACGGTGGTTTGATAGATAGGGCTTGAAGCTCTGAAACTCTTCTTGCAGAGGTAATTGCAACTAAGAAGGCAGTTTTCCAAGACAGATATTTTAACTCACATGTAGCAGCCGGTTCGAAGGGGAAGATGTTAATGCACGGCACCAAATCAAGATCCCACGGAGGCGCAGGATGAAAAACTGGGGTCTTAACAGCCCCGCACCTTTAATGAAAGTTTTGCATAATCTGCTGCTCATCAACGGTGGATCCATGGATTCGTGAAATTTAGAGATAGCTGCCAGTTGGACTTTAATAGTAGAGACTGAAGATCCTTGATTAAACAAGGATGTTAAAAATTTCAAAACCTCTGGGATCGGGGCAGTGATAGGGTCTAAGCCCCTGAGTTGAGCCCAGATAGCAAACCTCTTCCACTTACTGAGGTACAATTTCTTAGTGGTGGGTTTGCGGGCCGAAGATAAAATGTGAATAACTTCCGGGTCTAAGGTGTGATTTTTGACTCGGAAGTGGAGGAGCCAAGCTGTCAACTTCAAAGTGTGAAGGGACTGGTGTTGTCGTCCCGACTGATGAATTAGCAGATCCGGAGTTAGATCTAAAACCCAAGGATCGTCCACCGCATGTTTCTTCAGGTAGGGAAACCATACCTGACGAGGCCAGTGCGGAGCAATTAGTATCATTGTGGACCCCAATTGAGAAGCTTTCTGAATGACTTTGGAGAGAAGTGGAATCGGAGGAAAGGCATAAAGTAGCCCTGTTGGCCAAGGTTGTGCTAGAGCATCCATAGCTGCTTCCCCCTGATGTGGAGTCAAGGAGAAGAACCTTTTGCACTTTGTGTTTTGTGGTGTTGCAAACAGGTCGCAGCACGGCGTCCCCCATCTTCTGAAAACCTGAGCTGCTACTGTTTCGTTCAGGGACCACTCGTGAGGAGAGAGAATTGTCCTGCTTAATCTGTCTGCCAATATATTGATTTCCCGAATGTGGGTCGCTACCAAGAAACGGCTGGTAGCTACAGCCCATTCCCACACCCTCATGGCCTCTCTGCAAAGGGGTAAGATCTGGTCCCTCCTTGTTTGTTTAGATACCAGACCACCCGACATGTTGTCTGTGTGGATAGCGATAATGCCCTGAGGGAGAAACTTGTGGAGGGCCTGTAGGGACAGAAGTACAGCCCTCATCTCCAATACATTGATGTGGAGAAAGGTTTGTCTGGAAGCCAGGAACCCTGAACTAACCTGCCCAGACAATGCCCCCCCCCACCCTGTCTGGGAGGCATCCGTCGTCAGAGTGACCACCGGAGGGGGGATAACAAAAGGACTTCCCTGATTCAGATTGGATGGCTGAAGCCACCAGCGAAGGTCCCGTTTGCACGTTTCTGTAATCATAATGGGGTGATTGAGGGGAAGATCCTGAAAGGACCATTGAGTCGATAATAGCCACTGAAGAATCCTCATGTGCAATCTTGCCAGAGGAACTAGGAGAACCGTGGCAGACATCGAACCTAAAAGTTGCAGGACCATCCTGGCTGGGGCCTTGGATCTTGAAAGCAGGGCTTGAACTTGGCCTTGTAAAGTTTGAATCCTTTCGGTAGGAAGAAAAACGCGCATCAATTTTGAGTCTATCTCTGCTCCTATGAACCTTATGCTGAGAGGGCAGCAAGACAGACTTTGACCAATTGAATGTAATTCCCAGGGTAGCACCCAGGGAAATGGTGGCTTTGAGATTGTCCATTAGTAGATGACTGGTGGTGGCAGTTAGGAGCCAGTCGTCCAGATAGGGAAACACTTGGAATCCAAGACTCCTCAGGTGAGCAGTTACTACTGCCAAACACTTGGTGAACACCCTGGGGCTGTGGTGAGACCAAAGGGCAGTGCACAAAATTGGAAATGACTGTCTCCCAGGCTGAAGCGCAGATACTTCCTGGGCCCGATGTATCGGTATGTGATAATAGGTCCTAGAGATCTATGGAGCACATCCTATCTTCCATCTCCAACAATGGGAGAATGGATTGTAACGTGACCATTCGAATTTGGATTTCGACGGATTGGTTTAGTCTGCTGAGATCCAATATTGGTCTCAGGTCCCCTGTCTTTTGGCACTAAAAGAACCTTGAGTAATTTCGGATCCGATCTGGTCTGTGGGGACCGGTTGGATGACTCCTTTTTCTAGCAGCTTTAAAGCTTCTGCGGCTGCAATTTCCCTTTGACTGGGTGGTGGGTCCGGGATTCTTTTGGACGGTGGGGGTGAGTGTGTGAAGGGAATGGTGTAACCTCCGGCAATAATCCGAAGCACCCATCTGTCCTGAGTGATAGACTCCCAGGCTTTTAGGTGCTTGGCAAAACGGCACCCGACTGGCTCGAGCAGCACAGCCGGGCAATCCCTCATGAAGTGTGGGAGGCTGAAGAGCCACGAAAGGACTCGCGGTCTCCAGAATTGCGGGGCCCTCTGCCGCCTCTGGGACGGCGTCTCCCAGAAAAATTTCCCCGTCCTCTGCCTCTGGAGGGGGAATCTTCCTGCTGTTGAGGGAAAAACTTACGTGATTTGCGGAACCACATCTTCCCTCCTCCTTTAGCCTTGGGATAAGGCCGAAAGGGAGTGGAATAACGTGCACCTACAGCAGATAAAGTTTTTCCCTCTTGCTCACAGCGGGTAAGAGTGTCTTTAACCTTAGGTCCAAACAAAGAGGACCCATCAAAGGGAGCGTCGGCGAAGGAAGACTTGAAGCCTCCGCAAACTGACACAAACGGAGCCAGGCTTGTCTCCGTAGAGCCACGCCTGTGCCTGCCGCTCTACCCGCCTTCGCCGCATATGAAATGAGCCTCATGGACGAGTTAGAAATTGAAGTAAGGATAGCCAACTGAGAGCTAACCGACTGGGCTAGCTGCTCAGGTAGGTTACCCGAGAGGGAATCTGACAGCTCCTTGACCAGATCCCTCTGAAGCCTGGTAAAATGTGCCAAATAATTCAGGGACCTTAAAGTAAAGGCCGCTGAAGTCAGGGTGCGCTTCCGTGCGGTCCATGCTCCTAGACTCCTTATTAGGAGGATGGACGGACGTTGAAGCCTCTGCCACGTCCTGTTGTGTAGCAGATGCCACCACCATGGCATCTACAGCCACGCCTTTAGTCAGGAACTCCTTCTCGGGTGGGGCAGACAAAAATTTGTTAGGACGAAGGCACTGGTTCCACGGTATCTGGATGTTCCCACGCCTCCGACAAACCAAATCCAGGAGCTCGTCGGGCGAAGACACCCAGGAGGCGGAGGGCTGAGCCCCAAAGGCCTTCAGAAGCACTGACTCATCAGCAGAGGGGGGTTTGGATATCCAGCCGCCTCGTTGTTTGAGGATCTCTAAAATGTCTGCAAATGAGACATCATCCGAGGGCGACTTGGGATCCCTCCGCATCATCAAGATCAGTGTCCGATGTAATAGACTCGGGAGTCCACGTGCTTCCTCTTGCACGATCTCTTCCTTGGGGCTCCTCTGAAGACAACTCGAAGAACCCTCAGGAGGAGGGAACCCCCAGTGGGGTAACCTCAGGCCCAGGGGCTCCGCTGCCTAAGGACAGGGAACTGCCAAAGACCCAGTTTCCACGCCCAGGAAGGTGCCGGTAAAGCCGGAGAGATGGCAAGAAGACTTGGCCAAGGCACTCCTCATAGCTCTGAAAGCCGGACCCCAGAATCCTGGGAGTGTCCGTCCCCGAGCCATGATAGCAGACGGAAGTCCCGCAGCGAAGCACCGAGAGGGAGGCTGAACCGACAGCATAGGTCCCAAACATCACCCCGGGTCCAGCCGAAGAAGTCCGTGTACCAAACTCGGACCAAGGCCGGGTTGGAGTAAGCGTGGGAGCCGACCCTGAGAACTCCACCGGCTCCAACAGCACCTGCTCCGACGGAGCCGAAGCGGTCGGAGGAGGAATGGCAATGACATGGGCATGGGTCGTCGGCTCCGAAGCCAACTGGGTCGGAGCCGAAACAAATTTTTGAAAGACTGGGGACTGGAACAGTCTTTGGAGCACCCTGTCTATGTCTGAATCTGACATCCTCGATGACCTAGAGGATACTGAACGGGTTCAAGATGGCCTCTCCAATGGTCCCAAGGGGCTAGGGGACCGGCTCCGAGGCGACTCGATGACTATCGGCGCCGAAGGAATACCCAAACTAGTTTCCGTCGGTGCCGAGGAGGACTTCGGCGCCGAGGAGGAAGTGTCTGAGCGGACAACCTTCATCGGCTCCGATACTAGTGGAGCCGACGAAGGTGACCCGCCTCTCGATGCCCCAGCCATCGGCTCGAAGCCAGAGGAGTCGAGACTGGTGGCATCGAGGCAGACCGTTCGCCCTCGGCTCCAAGTCCTTGGAGCCGAAGGAGAAACCTGCCTATGTCTTTTGGCGGTCGGATCCGACGGACTGGTCGGAGCCGCCCTTTCTTTAGCAGGAGAAGGAGAGGATGCTAAAGCTTCTTCAAAGGAGGGTTTTATAAGGCCTTTTAATATGAGCTTATTTTTCCTCTCTTGGAGGACCCTCGAGGAAAATGCGTGACACACGCTGCAGGACTCCTGCAAATGTTTTGCACCCAAACAATAAACACAGAGAGTGGTCATCTGTTATAGACATTTTAAAGTTGCACTTGGTGCACTTTTTAAAGCCTGAAGGCCTAGGAACCTGAGACATTCCGGTAAATTATTCAGTGAACTAGCCACACACAGTACAAACACTGTAATTATGACAGAAAAAGAAATTCTCTGCTTTGTCCTTCTTTTTAAAGAAAAAGAAACTGTCAGCAGTATAAAGGATCCGAGATCCCTAAACAGAACAGAAGTCACCTAACAACCAAAAAGACCGGGAAAGGCCTTTCCACACAAGAGGTACTCCTAGTCAATCAACACTCACAACACAAGAATTTACCAAGTAAATTTCTCCAAACGCACTCTAAACACAAGATAGCTGTTAAAACAGCTTTTAGTTGAAGAATAAAGAAATTCCTGACAGAAAGTTAGTGAAAATAATCACTACTTAGCTCAGCCAGCTCGAGACCACGTCTTCACTTGTTAGCGGCAAACGAGATCTGGGGGATTGGTAGTGGTGCATCCTGGGATATAGTAAGCTCAGCCAATAAGAGACTTCGCTCTTTGGCATAAGCGTGCTGAGTCGGAGCCGAGGGATCGGCTCCGAACCCATCAGTCAGAATGTAGGCGAGATAGGATCACATAACATCATATGTTACCCGTAATTGCTGTAACGTAACCTAGGTATGTACGTGTATATTTACAGTAACATATGCATATATATATATATATATATATATATATATATATATATATATATATATACGTGTGTGTGTGTGTGTGTGTATATATGTATATATATATATATATATATATATATATATATAGATATATATATAAATATATATATATGTGTGTGTATATATATATATATATATATATATATATATATATGAATATATATACATCTGTGTGTCCGTTGACCAATACATTACCCGCTCATACGCACTTACACATGCGTATTGGGTCTTATATATGCTTCACCACCATACTATTGCCTTAGTCATTATGACACCGACACTTCACTCCGGTTATCTTGTAATCGGTATTTAGCACATTATACAGCGGACAGATGTCGCAATATGTTCATGTACGGATTACCGATGGTAATTGGGATGTGACACAGTGTCATTTGACCTGTTGCTCGTCTGCACAGCCTATTATTCCAGCTACTGTCTTTGTCTGTGCACATACATATTACTTATGTCAATAAATGGAGTGCATGTGTTACAGAGAATGTACTTCAACATATTGTTGTCTGCATGTGCGTATGCATATATACCTATTATGTACTAGCTGACCTACACGGGGTGGTCCATTGGAACCGGCCCAACCAACCCTGGCACTCCTGGATCCATAATCGCATACCTATAGTTCCTCCACCCCACCCGTGTTGAGTTTCCACGTGTAACAGCCATTATCCACTTGATATCGCAGCCATGACACACCTTTACACATTGCCCTCTCCAGAGCGTTTGGGGCCCTACACACATTTTGTCCCGCCTCGGGTATTCACAGGGTCTTCCGCCATTTATATTTGCACATACATCCCTTTCCTGGTTTTATGGATTACGGCCATTTGCGGTTTACAAGTGTAGGTGGTCCCCAACATGCACTACATTCCATCTGTGTGTAATGTAGACGTAGCAGTTCAACGATGTTATGCCTACTGGTAGAATCCTGCCTGTGGTGTGAATAGCGGTGCTCTGCTCACTCTTGGGCAGTTTTATCTGACATACACTGCAAGCACTATATAATACCTTAGTTGATCTCGATTCCCTTCACAACCCTTGTGTATGCTTTATTCTTACGGCGTTCATTCTTTATTATATAGATATATATATATAGATATATATATATATATATATATGTTTGTGGATATATATCTGTACACACACACACATATATGTATATAAATTACATCTGTACATATATTTCCTATGCTGGGAGCTGCTTGCACTCGCCTATGCTTACTGCCGCTTATGTGTGCCTTAGTCATTATGACAGTACCACTTTGATTGAAGGAATCTGGTTAATGGCCCCATGCGAAACACACATTCACCTTTACATGTTTAAATGTTGGCTTTACAGCACAGCTACATTCATTCCACAAGGAAAATGGTATGTGCTATAGTTGAACTTGAACCGGGAATGCCTTTACGTTAGGCGGATGCTCTAACCACTACACTATTGGTGTGCTGCTTCATTTATATGTATACCCATGGTTCATA
Organism: Protopterus annectens; assembly: GCF_019279795.1. Classification (NCBI taxonomy): domain Eukaryota; kingdom Metazoa; phylum Chordata; order Ceratodontiformes; family Protopteridae; genus Protopterus; species Protopterus annectens. The sequence goes on from NC_056741.1 coordinate 1,898,043,545, forward strand.
GTTACCCGAACACATGCCTCAACACTTCACTTACACAGCAGGCATCCATTCTCCTGCTGGGAAAACCGCAGTACTACACATGCACCATTCCCTATTCCCTACTGCTCTGGACCCGTGCTGCATGTTTACTCACTCCGACAATATTCAGAACTCCAAAGCTTACAGTCCTGGCACATACATGTGTTTGATTGTGAGGGTGTTCATGTGGTCATCCGGGTTTAGGCTTGTCCGACTGGAGACCGGAACAGCACTGTACTCGTTTGAAAGTCAGAATTAGCACGTGGACAGAATTAGTCCCAATGTTACCATTCTACCTGTGTTTACAGACGCAGGGGTTTGTCCACCTCTGACCAGCTTGATATGTCGGCACTACATAATATGGGTGGGGGGGGTTCCGCTGGTGTTTCCCTTCACATTCGTTACGACTGCTTTATTGTGACCATGTTCATTTATATATATCTATATATACATCTGTACATACACATACATATACACCTACATACCTATTTACATTTCCCATACTGTTGAATGTCCGCCGCACATCCCCGCTTACGTCTGCTTGTACATGGCTTTACCTCCCTATATCTGACGGACATTATTCTGGGCATCACATAAAATTAGCGGCCCTTGCATGGCTTGGACCCAGAAACAGATATACCTTAGTCACTGGTTTGACTACTACACCATCCGTGGTACATTCCGCATGGATGGTAGCTACGATATATGACTTCACTACAGGTATTCAACAGTACTGGCAACAAATGTGACAACTGGTTGGTGTACATATGTGTACGGACCTCTCAACCACTCAGGGACTAATTTCAACAGTAACAGGGCCAAGGCAAGGACAAATCAGGGACAATCACGGACACTTTTAAAATATTAGTACTATTAACTTGAAACGTTGACAGAATCAGAGCATATGTATTAATACTTATTTTCTGAAGTAAAAGACGTCTATTACTCTTAATAATTGTCATTATTCATTCAGTGTAATTCACCACCTTTCCTCCAAAGGTCACTGGTTTTAGGGGTGATTAAGAGGCTGGCCAGTTATTGTGCGAATGCTCTGACCATTGGTAGGGTTGCCACCTTTTCATATGGCCAGGATGGGATATATTCGGGACACACCAGATTTTTCTGGCCAACACATACCCGCGGTCAGTACAACAGATAGTACTTTTGTTTCATGCCTAAATGTAAGCTTATTGCTGTAGCAGTTTAGCTGCTTCTTCTGTTTCGTTTACTTGCTTATTCTGTTTCTTGTAACATGTAGGTATTTTACATACGGAAATAACTATTGTATGTGACTATTACATAAGATGTGGGACATAATTATGTCATACGATCGCAGGATAATTTACATTTATAATGATTTTGGTATGGACACAACTGCCCAGAGGGGGACTGTCCCTCACAAATTGGGACAGGTGGTAACCCTGACCATTGGGCTAGACTTAGCTATTGGCGGCACGCTAACACGATGTGTTTCGCTTCCACTTGGTATAACTATCGACACTACAATGGAATACGGGCACAGGGTTTTAAATGTCATTTGTTCGAGGGATGGGGACTCAATATTCAGCTACGTGCATTTGTGTTTGCTTCTTATTTTTGTGTTCGCAAAACTGTCTTGCATGCTTTGCATACGTTTCAGTATCCACGGACACTGACAGGTGTGAATACTATTAGAGGCAGGCTGTAATATTCAGCATTTTAGATTGCATGTATACAGCCGACATGTCCACGCCTCCATGCGACGCTTGGACACGCCCCATGCACTCGCGCACGTTTCCTATGCACGTGGATGTGGCGGCAGCGCGCCTTCATTAATATGCATATGGCGCAACTGCACCATCTCTAGGCCGCACGGTCGGCGCAAGCCTAATGCCGTTCTTGTGCCGAGCTTCATGAATCCCAGGGATTATCCAGTTAACAGCAAAGTACTTCATCTCCACAAACTTTCAAGTTTCCAGTGTAATGAGACATAGCCAAAAAAGCAAGAAAAAGTTTAAAAAGCTGCAGATGACAGAACACATGAAATCATAAAGTTGAGAATTCATACATGTTTTGCACTTTTTAGCAAAGTCAGACAGTACATATCACAAAAGTTTAAAAATAAATTATATAAACAGGTTAAACAATAGCTCTACAGTAAAATACAGCGGTAAATGGTTTAAAGTTAAAAACTGAGTAAAACAGTCTAAAAAACAGTGTTCCAGAAATGTTAATTTAAATTTCAAAGTTATTAATTCTTTCTAAATGCAAAAATGTTAAATCACAGAACCACACCATCTCATGTTTTGCAGAATGAGTCAGCTTCTATTGGTAATTCTTGTTCACAGTCTTCAGAAATGAGTGTAAATGCTACAGCACATCTAATACAACATACAGAGTTAAGGTTCAGTACAATTTCAAATACAAATGTTCATAATGTAATAAATTGTAGTTTGCATGTAATTCAAAGTATAGAGTCAAGTCACACTACTGTAAATACAGACATAAACACAGTCAGTGTATGTAACATGCACATTTCCACACCAAACAAAAGGAAAATACTTGTAATGTCTCAAGTTAACACTAAATCAAATATAAATGTTCAGAATGTAATAAATTCTAGTTTATTATTTTCAGAAACCAGTGCACATATTGCACTGAGGGGGACAAGAGGGATAAGAGTGCAGATTTTGATCAGTCTGACAAGGTAAATGCCAGCATAAATGATATACTGACTACAGAACAAATGCATACCTTACCTCAAGTCAATACTATTAGTAGGGTTTAAGGGAAAAATAAGCAACTCATTCCATAGCACAAGTGAGTACTGTTGCTAGTTCTACAAAAGAGGATTTCAGCTTATGTATAAAGGGTGTGACAGTCCAGTACCAAACCAGATTACTTATCTGTCATTGTTTATGGTTGAAAGAAATGACAATATTTCATTGTTTACAGAAAAATTATGGAATAATGTGCTGACTAATACAGACAACTCAACTTCAGTTATAAACAGACCTCTAGTAGAGGACACAAATGCAGTTTTATCAGAATTTAAAGGGTCAAAGATTACAGCAATTAACAGTTCAAGTGTAATGGCTATGTACTAGGTATGGACATATCAGAGTTGCATGTTGTTCTAGATTTCAGTAACAAGATTTTATGAAAAAATAAAAATGCTATAGAATGTACAGTAGTGCACACGTAAGAATTTGCATGCAGTAGACTATGCAAATGTACAGAATTTGAAGAACTGGATATGACAGAAACATGCAGATTTATGAGTTAAAGAAAACAAATTCCAGTTCAGCTGAAGTGCTCAAAAAGACATACTGGGAGTGACCAATAACAAAAAAGGTAAACGTATGCATTTACCATTCTGGAAGCACATGTTGTGTATGGTATACCAGAAATGACAGCCAAGTTAATTATAGTCTAGTTCACTGGAGTACATTATCAGTTTACTTACAGACTTACAAGAATTTATTAGCAGCATATGTTTATTTAAATTTTTTCTGCATAAAATAAAGTTAAGGCAGCAAACAATGCTAGCAGTTTATAATTGTTAAAGCTGCAAATATTACTTTAAGGAACAGATACTTTTTTTTTGTGCTTTGCAGAAATAATTTCCAGGTTGATTTTCCAGTGTAATTTTAAATACAGTCAAGAACATCAGTCACACAGCCTTGCACAAGAGATGGAAAGTGGAAGTTTGGAAGGCTTAAGAAAAAAAGGGACACAGAAAAGGACACTTGAAAAAACAGCTTCCAATACCTCAGCAATGACAGGGACAATGCAGAGTAAGGCCTAAACTTGGCAAGAGCTGTGGTGCTCAAGTCTATCTACAGAAAGTATGTTTTCAGTTATGTTCAGTATAAATATGTAGATGTGCTTTCACTTATTTCTTCAATGTTCATTTAAATGTTCTCATGTTTTCAGACAGTTGTACAACAGTACTAGTTTTCAATTAATGTTTTTATCTATGTTCAGCCAATACTGACAAATAAAGGTACTAATAGTTTAGTTTCCAGAATATAACATTTACCAGATTTCAGTTATGCTTTTATGTGTGCCCAGGTAACACTGACAAAAGAATATTCATTTAAGACACACCATGGAGCGCATTACTGAGAACCAGCAGCTTAAGCTTCTTGCTGCAGGTACTATGGCTGGAACTTCCTGCCTTGAGGGTCAGCCGTCTGGGAAGAAGAAGAAGGTGCATAAGGTAAGACTGGAATCTTCCACTGTCCAGCCACTGCCAGGAGTTTCTCCTGAGGTTATTATGCACCTAGAGGCTCACCCAGTTTTGTCAGATTCTTCTACCGTGTCTGGGTTGGAGGCTGGTGAGGATCTGGCAAGCAGGACATCCAACAAGGATTTGCAGGCATCCATTTTGGGTGTTGAGAGGGAACCATGGTTGACTGCTTCCAAGGGGTCTAGTGGGGTTCCGCAGTTTCTCTTTAGGGAAGAGGTTCCTACTGCAGTTGTGGAATGCCATCCTAAGTCTGGACCTTCTCAGGTTTCTAGGACGGCTGTTCCTTTTAAAAAGAAACAGAAAACTAACCATGTTTCTTCTGCTCCTAGGGATCCAGAAAGTGAGTGGCAGGCCATTACTCATGGGTTATTTAATGCTTTACTGTCGTTGTGGCCTTCTTAAGAGGTTTCAGTTCCTGCTCCTCCTTGGTCCACCTCTTCCCCTAAAAGGCACAGAGAACTGCATTCTTCTGAGGTGGATTCTGATGATGACTCCCTTGCTTATTCTAACCAGATTCCTTCTCCTTTAGACTACAGGTCTGAGGAGGAGGATTCTCATACTCTAGATAATCCCTCTGAAGAAATTTCCTTTGGGGACACGATCTCTAGGATAAAGGAATTTTTAAGTGGGATTGTGCTCAGGTTTCGGGTATCCATAACAGGTACTATGAGTTACTGCAGATGGACTCTCCTAAACCTGCGGCCATTCCTCCTGTCTTGCCTGCTTCATTGGATGTTTTTTTTCCCATTGCCTCTAAAGCGCCGGATTCTCTGCCCCCCTGCTCCCAGGAAGTCTGATAGGTTTTATAAGGTGCCTGAGGATCGTTCCTTTTTGTTTAAATGTCCTGCTGCTGACCCCTCTTTGGTGTCTGTAGCCTCTGATAAGCCATCTCAATTGCTTCCTTCATCCAAGTTACTGCCTTCTGACAAGGACAGTAGAACCATGGATAGGCTGGGTAAGAAAAAGTTTATACTTCATCTACCCAAGCTTTTAGGGTTATTAATTATCAGATTCATATCTCTAGGTATGTCTTGGCTCTTCTTTCTCAGGCCTGTCAGGTTCTTTCTGATCTTCCAGACTCGGAGGGTAAATCTTCTGCTCTTTCCTTGATTGGGACTTCTTCTCACGTAGCTTGTCATTCTATCAAATGTAGTTATGATGCAGCAGATACCTCTTCAAGGGCTGCTGCTTCTGGTTCGGTTCTGAGGAGATATTCATGGCTTCAGTTTCAACCTCTGCCTGATGATATTAAGGCTAAGTTGCTGGATGCTCCTCTGGATAATCCTCTTTTGTTTGGTGAAGTAGCTACTGGTTTATTTAAGTCTTTTCAGGACAAGGGGAAGGCTTTACAGGAGATTAAGCATGTCTGTTTCTCCTGTGCCTAAATTTCAGTGGAACTACCCTTCTAAGCCAGCTTTTGTTCATAAGCAGTCTCGCCCTCCTTCTAAAGGTTAAAAGGGTAGTAAGCGGACTCCTCCTGCTAAGGCCACTCAGACTGCAGGAGTTCTTAAGCTTTCCTTTCCTGACAAACCAGGTACTGTCTGACTACTCGCCCATTCCTAGCCACATTCCTCTCTCTCTCTCTCTCTCTCTCTCTTCTCCTTTCTCTTTGGCTCCAGATCACCCATGATTCTTGGGTTCTTTCAATCATTCGTCAAGGGTACTTCATGGCCTGGATTTCCCACCCTCCATTTATAGGCATTCCTCAGCCTCCTCAGGAACAGCTTCCTTTTTTCCACAGAGTTTGTTCGGGGCCTCGTCTCAAGATACTATTCAAGAAGTGCCCATGTCTCAAAGGGTAAAAGGGTTTTATTCAACAATATTTCTAGTGCCCAGAAAAGAAGGAACTTGGAGATCTATTCTAGACCTCTCCCATCTGAACACTTTTCTGAAGGTGCCTTCCTTTCGTATGTTGTCCCCTCAGTCCCTTTTTCCTCTCTTGCTCCCTCAGGCCTTTCTGGTCTCTCTGGACCTCAAGGATGCTTATCTCCATATTCCGATCCATCCTCTTTTCAGGAGATCTTTGTGTTTCTCTGTTGCTTCCTGGCATTTTCAGATCTGTTCTTTGCCCTTTGGCCTACTGACCCAAGGGTGTTCACCAAATGCCTCGCTCCTGTGATTACCTTTTGCAGGTTTCAAGAGATCCAAATCTTTGCTTATTTGGATGACCTGCTGATTCAGGCGTCTTCTCCCGAGGTCCTTTTGCAAAGTATTCATTTTACCATTTCTCCTCTTCAGAGCCTGGGGTTCACAATAAACTACAACAAGTCTTCCCTGACTCCTTCTCAGGATCATGTCTTTCTGGGTTCCAGGTTTCAAACAGTGCCAATGCTGGCATCCCTGCCTCCATTAACTCTCATTTCTTTCTTTCAAACTCTTCTTCCCCTGGCCTCCATTTTGGCCATGGAGCGTCTGAGGGCTCTGGGGTTCATGGCTACGGCCATTCCAATGCTTCCTGTGGCCAAACTCCACATGAGGAAGTTCCAGTGGTTTCTGAAGTTGGTGTGGCTTCAGCATGTGCATCCTCTAGACTTTCCTGTTCCTCTTCTCCCGTGTCTCAAGAAAGAACTTCTGTGGCAGATTCAGCAGTTGTCTCTGAATCCAGGGCTCCCTTTTCAGCCTCCACTTCCCTCTCAGGATCTGTTCACAAATGCTTCAGATGTGGGATGGGGAGCAACGCTTGGCTCCCTGAGGGTTCAGGGAGTGTAGTTGCCTTGTCAGCAAAAGGAGCACATCAACATCAAGGAGATGAGGGCTCTTATGCTGGCTCTTCAGATTTTTCATCCTCTCTTCAATGCAGGGTCTCTCAAGGTATTCACAGACAATACCACAGTCATGTGGTACAACAACAAGCAGGAGGGTACGAGATCCTACCGTCTTTACCGGCTGGCACTTTTGACATGGGATCTGGCTATCCAATATCATGCGACTCTTCAGGCAGTTTACATTCCTTCAGATCAGAAAGTTGTGGCAGACTATCTGAGCAGGTCCTTCCCTCCATCCCGTGAATGGATGCTTTACAGGGATATGTTTCTGGACATTGTTCACCAGTGGGGTACTCCTGAAGTAGATCTCTTCGCCTCCCCCTCTGAACAGGACTTCCTCTGTTTTGTGCCAGAATTCCATGTCCTCTGGTATGGAAGGTGGACGCCCTCTCATTTTCTTGGAAGGGGATGTTTCTTTATGCATTCCCTCCCCTTCCTCTCATTCCAAGAGCTTTTTCAAGATTCAACAGGATGCTCCCAAAATCTTGTTGGTGACCCCCTTTGGGCCGCGACAGCACTGGTTCCCTCTCCTCCTGTATCTACTCAGGGGCAGTCATCACAAGTTACCTCACATGGTGGTTCTCCTCACACAAGATAAGGGGTCTCTCATCCATCCCCACCTGTCCACAGTTCAACTGACATTGTGGGTGATAGGGTTTTGATTCCTCATAGACACCTTTTTTCTGAGAATGTGCTGCAAGTCCTGCAGAAGGCCAGAAAACTTACTACTATGAAACCCTACTTATCTAAATGGAAGAGGTTTTCTATTTGGTGTCTTTCTCGTAACTTTCTGTGACTGTTCCTTTGGTTCTTTCTTATTTGTGTGAGCTGCTCAATGCTGGTTTGGCCTATTCTTCTATTAAGGCCCACTTATCAGCTCTTAATGCTTGCCTGCCTTAAACTCCCCCATTAGCTTCTAGATTTGAGGCTAAGCAATTTCTTAAAGGTGTCCTTAATATTAGACTTCCAAGAAAGCCTGTTCCTCCTACCTGGGATCTTAATTTTGTTCTAGAAAAATAGACCTAGGCTCCTTTTGAGCCTGCTGTTTCAGCTTTCTTGCAGCATTGGAAGACAGTTCTTTTATTAGCCCTTACTTCTGCCAGATGGGTGTCTGAGTTGCAAGCCCTTATGGCTTTGTCCACCTTTTTTGATATTTCTCCGATCTTGTAGCCCAGGCAGGTATGACCCTAGCCCTGAGTAGCATCCTGCCATCACCCAGAATTACACCACAGTACAAGGACAAAATGACTGACTTCAATAATTGGCTAAGCTTCTGGTGTCATTCTAAGGGGATCCAGTATCTGTCTGCCTGGGATGACATGATCGACAGACCACGATGCTTTGCCAGAGATGGCCTGCACCTGTCGCCCTTGGGATTCCAGATACTGGCTAAGCCTCTTGCCACCCCTATAGTGCCTTTTTTTAGGCAAGGTTCAAAATGACAAATTCACCACCTTAACAGGTACAAGCAAGCAAAATCTGAGGGTAATGCTACTCAATGCTAAAAGTCTAAACCTCAAAATGCATTCACTCAAGGCACTCCTTAAAATGGAGAACATTGACATCTGTGCAGTGACAGAGACCTGGTTCAAGGCTCCAGAGAGCACCCTTGCATTACCAGGCTATAATTCATACCACACCTTTCGGCCACCTAACCTGGACCAAAACACTAAAGGCGGAGGTGTGTCCATATTCATTAAGGATATTCACACCTCCAGGCTAGTTGCTCAGCATAATGCATCCGAAATTAACCAAGTGCACTAACTCTGGGCAAGACCGCAATCCAAACTGTAACTTGCTACAGATCCCCCACCATGCCCCAGGATACCCACTCCTCATTTCTTGATGCACTGGAAAATATTAGGGTACAACCCAACACCCTAATAATGGGCGATTTCAACTACACCACCATTAACTGGGAAAACTACTCATATACCAACTCTTTTGCTCAACGTTTTCTGGAATTCATACATTCCAATGCCTTGGATCAATTTATCCACACCCCCCATCAGGGGCAGCAATATCCTAAACTTGGTCGTTACCAACATGGGCGACCAGTGTTCCACACCAGAGGTCAATTCCTCACTGGTCAGATCCGACCACAAGCTATAATCACCCAAGAAATCCACATCCCACCCTCCACAAGCTATTATCGCCCTAGACATCCACATCCCCCCCCCCCACCCTCCATTAGGGAAAACCACCATAAACAATTTCTCCAAAGACAACTTCACGCTTCTTAAGACAGAAGTGGCAAACGTCACGACACCTATGACTGCTGAATCCTACACAAATGCACTTTATAAGCACTTACACGAATGCATGGATCGTGCTATCCCTAACAGAACCAAGATGCTATCCTCCAAAAAAGGAAGCCAATCTGTTGGTCCCCTGCCATAAACTAATTCTACAACAGAAGAAATAAACTGTTGCAAAAAAGAGTAAAATCCCATGATTGGAGGAACTCCCTGGTCAGCCTCAGTAAGAAGCCGAGATCCCAATCCTCCAAAGCTAGTTACGAAAACAAAATCGCCACGGATTCTAAAGACAACCACAAAGCATTCTACAGCTATGTCAAGAATCACAATGGCAACACAGATCTGCTCTGAGTTACAACACAATGGCACTAAATATACAGAACCAACTGATATTGCCAACATCCTGGCAGACAGGTTCAGTGCTAACTTACCCCCCCCTCACCCCCTAAAGGGCTCATCTCTATACTGGAAGAATGCAAACTTCCTGTAATCACGGCAGCACAGGTAAAAACCACACTCTCCAAAGCTAAGAACACAGCACCCATGGGACCTGACAACATCCCAGACTGCGTTCTACACGAACTGCAGAATGAATTGGCACCCCACCTAAGTACCATGTTCAATCATAGCCTCACCTCAGGCTTTGTACCCACTGAATGGCGCACAGCGACGGTTATCCCACTCCACAAAGGGGGAGCTACCACACACCCTGGGAACTACTGCCCCATTAGCCTAACGAGTCTGGTCTGCAAGGACATGGAATGTATCACCATGGATCTTATACACAAAGACACTGGCAATCTCCAAACTCTGGACCCCACCCAGTTTGGGTTTGTAAAAGGCAGATCATGTCTCATAAACCTGATAGACTTCTATGAAGCAGTCACCAAAGCTGCAGACGAGGGTAAGGTGGTTTACACAGCCTATCTAGATCTTGCCAAGGCTTTTGACACCATCCCCCACTCTGGAATTATAGATAAACTCATTAAACTAGGTATAAATCCCTATGACACAAGATGGGTTGCCAAATGGCTCACTGACAGAACCCATACTGTGAAAGGTGCAGACTCCAAATCTGACTTCAGACCAGTGACAAGTGGAATACCACAGGGTTCAGTCCTGGGTCCTCTCCTGTTCGGTACCTACTTTTCTGAAGTACAGGCTAACAAAGTTTGCAGATGACTGCAAACTAGGAGCCATAATCGAAACTCCTAACGATGTGGACATCCTACAAAAGGGCCTCATGGAGACAGATGCCTGGTGTCAAAGCCATGGCCTCAAGCTCAATGCCAAAAAGCGCAATGCCATCTCCTTTGGTAAAAACTCTGTATCCATTAACTACCACGTAGGTGGTAGTCTACTTAACACCGAAAGTGTGATAAGAAACCTTGGGACACAGATGGACAGTGGTCTCTCCAATAATCATATTGCCACAGTAGTCAGGAAATCCTTCTACGTGGCACACATCACAAAAGGTTTCTCATCCAGGAAAAAAAGAGGTCATTGTTCCCCTCTACTCGTCACTCATTACACCCATTATAGAGTACAATGCCCCTTTTGGTATGTACCCCACAAGACATCTACAACAACTGGAAAGGCCGCAGAAATACCTCACAAAGAGGATTACCGGCCTCAAACAGGTGCCCTAGGCAGACCGTCTCAAAAAACTCCAGCTTTACTCCGTCGCATATCGCCTACTCAGAGGCAATCTCTGCCCAACAGACAAAGCTATGTAAAACCCAGAGCTGTTGGACATGCTCCACTTAAAGAAATCCCAATCCCTCCGAGCTACACGCTCTAGGGACCTAAACCTTGTCACTACAATAAACAGAACATGCTGGAGGGATAGATTCCTGTCCCAGAGACTTCCCATACTCTGGAACAAACTACCTATCTATAACAAACAAAGGTCCTCATTAGTACTCTTCAAGAAAAATCTTGATGATTGGATGGGAAATAGGAAATTCACCCTGGGGATCACCTCTGTGGCTCTGCTCGACAGGGGCACAGGAAAATAATTTTCTTGGGTGGCGAAAGCCAGGGTACCTTTTTGGCTAGGCTTATATAGGCCCTAGGGCCAATAGCCTAGTACCTACCTATGAACCAATACTGTTTCTCCTCTTTCTATATCTCACCTACAACTCTACCTCCACCAACTCACTCCAAGTAAAACACTGCCAATCACCTACACTCCCACTCTCCTCCCTTCGCTTTCACTTACACACTTATAGTAACATAAACCCTCAACTCTACAACCACTCACCCTCTCTCCTTTCACCTTTTAAACACTTTTACACCCACTATTCTACATTCCCAACACCCAAACACCTCAAACTAACAAACATACTTATATTTTTTCTCCTTCACTCCATCTCCCAGTTAAAACTTCAAGCAGACATCCATCCCAACCCCACGGCCCAACAACAGCAATTCACAACATACTCTATCTTCCACAAGCCCCACTCACACCACCTGGGCTCAGTCGATGTCTAACAAACATACCTACCCCCATTCTAAAATGCCTCTGCCTCAGATCTACTCCTATTAAACTTCAACCTCCGTAGCATCTTAAACAAGACCAGTGAGTTCCACACTACCATTTCCACCTACTCTCCAGATATAGATGTGTGAACAGAAACTTGGTTAAAGCCCCACATTAAGGACAGTGAAATTCTAACAGTAGGCTGTAACATCATAAGAGCAGACAGAATCAACAAATGTGGTTGTGGTGTTGCAGTTATGTTTAAAAATATTCTCAATGTAACCCAACTAAGCTGCACTCCCCGTGATCTACCCAATTCTGAAATACTAACTTGCCCACCCTGAGATCAACCCCAACAAAGCAATAATAACAATTGCTATCTACCTCCCTCCTGGCAATAACCTTCCCTCTATATAACACCTTCTATGCTGGGCAGCTACTAATTTCAACCAGGAAACTAGTGTTCTTGGTGACTTCTACTTAGACTGGCACTCCTGCACTACTGATAAACCATTCAGCTTTGTTAATCTCTTCAACTTCTCCCAAACTGCCCAATTAATGTTGACAAACACTGTAACAAGCAGTCAACATTAGACTGGATCCTACCTAGCAAACCAAACCTAGGTTTCTTAGCCAGGTGCCTACCTTACTCCCTCAGTGACCATTATCCAACCTTCCTTTACAGGAAATGTGTGTATACCCAAAGCAACATTATATATAAATGCATCACTTGCAAGAAAAGTTTCTTCCACACTATTTTCAACCTTCTACTACAACAATGTAACTGGTCCCCACTTAAGTACCTAAAATTAGATAAGGTCATTCAGTACTTCAATGAAACCTTCCTCATAATTCTTAATAATCTTGCCCCCACAAGAAAAGTTCATACTAGAACCAAATCCCTCCCATGGCTAACCAAAGAAACTAAACTAATGAGACATAGAGACAAAGCTTGGTCAGCTTACCATACATCCAAAGACATATCCAACCTCCTTAACTACCAACTAAGAAACTCAACAACAAAAAAAAAAAAAAACTAAAAAGAGACAAGTATACTTCCTATCCTGTCAGCAAAACAACCCTCAAAAATTCTGGTGTTCCATCAACCAACGCCTAAATCCAGGACATACCTCTACTCGCCCTCCTGCTACCTCGAATGACCCTGTCCCTATCACAACTCAATTTAAAACCCATTTCATTAACACCATCATCTTTCTTCTAGACAACCAGCCAACCCAGCCACTCATTGTCCCCACTCCATTCATTAACTATCACACCCCTTTCTCCTTCTCACCCATACAAACTAAGTACATACAAAAATCTCTTGCCCAAACTCAAACCATGCTACACTGCTGCAGACAAACTCCCTAATGAATTTCTAAAACTTGTATCCCTTCAATTGCTTACCCCATTTCAATCCTGATCAATCGCTCTATTAAAGAACAATATGTTCCACTCGTATGGAACATATCTCATATTATACCTATCCACAAAGGTAGCCCCTCCAAAATCTTAGAAAACTGCATCCACAACCAACTCATTAACTACTTCCTTAACAATAATCTCTTTTCCAACTCTCAGCATGATTTCAGGCTTAAGCATAGTACCAGTACTGCCCTCTTAACCTTCACTAACACCATCCACCACCTCATGAATGAAGGCTTGCATGTCTCTTCCATATTCCTCAACATGTCTAAAGCCTTCAACACTTTATCTCACCAGCTTCTACTAAATAAGCTACATTCCTATGGCCTCAGCCTAACCTCACTAACTTGGTTCCACAGCTACCTCTCTAACCGTCAACAGGCTACAAAGTGGGAAAATTCTCTCTCCCCCCCCTACTCCCTATCACAGTGGGTGTACCCCAAAGGTCCATTTGCAGTCCACTTCTCTTCATCATATTCACAAACAATCTTAGTACAGCAACCCAACATGCCTCCATAATACAGTATGCAGATGATGCTACCCTTATCTGTTCAGTCCACTCTTCTCAAGAACTCCAACTAAAAATGCAATCCTCTTTTCAGGACATTGAATCTTACCTCTCCCAACACCAACTCATTTTAAATCCCTACAAAACCAAAATCATAGTTTTCAATAACAAAAAAACCAGGTCTTCCCTGCCCCCTGTCAATTATCTCTAAAAATGGTAACAATATCGCTCCTACTACCCACACTAATCTTTTAGATGTTACCATAGATGACAACCTCAAATTTGACATTCATATCACCCAAACCATCAAAAAAGTCCACATCAAACTATGTACCCTTTCTAACTCCCAACGCCAAGCTTGCTACTGCCCACACACACCTATCTACTCTTCTCTACGGCTCCCTCATATTTACTAACCTCTGAAAATCTGACCTCAACAATCTAGAATCATGTTACCACAAGATTGCTAAATTTGCCACTAATCTCCCACACAGATCCCACCACTGCTTAGCTCTCTCAATATTAAACTGGCTTGAGCTTCCCAACCTTCTATCTTTCAATCAACTATCCTTAACTCATAAATTAATCTATTATCCCAACAACTGCCCTGCCATCTCTTCTTTAGCTCAACCTAATACAAATACCAGACACTTTAGATCTTCCAACAAAATCCTACTAAAGGTAACCAAGTCCCACAACCAACATGGTAACTCCCTTTATTCACACAAAATAGCTAAGCTTTGGAACACCCTTCCAGACACAATAACAAATAATCCAGTACAAGACCAGTTCAAATCACTCTTAAAGGAACACCTTATAATGACATGACTTCTACCTCTCCCCAGGCTAATCTATTTTCACCACTCTTTTTTTACTTTTCTCACCTTTACCTTCTAACTTTGCCAACATACTATCTACTGTTTTGCTCATTCATTACTGCAATTATACAGTTCTACAGATATTAGCTACTGTCTCATGGCTGTTACTGCAAAACTATTTTTATAGTTCTACTGATTGTATTAGATTTACTGCTACTTGATTTTTGTTGTACTTGTGATTGTTTTGTACTACAGTGTAGTTTTTTCTCCCTGGTTCTTCCATATTTATCAGGACCTTGCATTTGCACTGTCTCTTGATGCTGTATATAATTTTATTGCACTAACGATGCTGTTACTATGTTTGTTTTTTGTACATTTGTGGAGTTTTTTTCTCCCAGGGTCTCTGCTGAAAACGGGTCTCTGGCCCAGTCAGACATACCCAGTCAACAAATGTAATAAATAAAAAATAAATAAATGTACAGTTTAAGTTGCATGTTATCCACTGTGTTCTAACCCAGGGACTCTGCCATTTGAATGACTTTCTACTCGGCTTGCAGAGTACACTATTAAACAATGCTTAAATGTCTGTTTCAGTTTGATCTGCCCATTCATATTATAACATCCCTTATCCATGAGAGTGAAAATTTAATGCACACTTTTTTCTATTACATAGGTTCATAGGTTCATACTAGGCTATCTGCCCGAGGGCATTTATAAGCCTAGCCCATAGTTTTGTGGCTTAAGCCTCCCCTTTTGTATGGGGAACTATACCCATTATTTTGCTGTGCCTCTGTCTAGCAGTGACACTGAGGTAATCCCTGGAGTATATCTGCGATCTCCCATCCATTGGTCAAGATTTCTCTTGAACAAGGCCAGCGAGGTGCTCTGCCTCACATATACCGGGATTTTGTTCCACAGCATAGGGAGTCTTTGGGTGATGAATCTATCCCTCCAGCACGTCCTAGTAATAGCCATGTCGAGGTTTAAGTCTCCCGCCCTTGTGGCTCTGACGGATCTAGATTTTTTGAGGTGAAGCATATTCATCAACTCTGGGTTTGACATGGCCTTGTATGTCAGGCAAAGGTCACCTCTGAGCAAGCAGTAAGCGACTGAATAGAGCTGGAGTTCTTTCAGTCGGGCAGCATAGGAAAGATTTTTGAGACCCTTTATCCTTTTGGTGAGGAACTTTTGTGGCCTCTCTAGCTGCTGCAATTGTCGGGTCAGATACATTCCGAATGGGGCATTGTACTCAATCATTGGTCTGATGAGTGATGAGCATAGGGAGACTATGACCTCCCTTGATCTAGATGTGAATCCCTTCATGATGAGGTGGGCAATGTAGAAGGCCTTCCTAACTACTTTAGCTACATGGGTGTCGAATGACAGGCTACTGTCAACCTGGGTCCCCAGGTCCCTGATAACTTCTTCTGTGCTCAGAGGATTACCACCTATATGGTAGCTAGGGGTAACCTTGTTTTTCCCGAAGGGTATGACTATGCATTTTTTGGCATTTAACTTTAGGCCATGGCTCTGGCACCAGTCATCCGTTTCTGTGAGACCCTTCTGAAGGATATCTGTGTCAGATGTGTTTTCGTCTACGGCACCCAGTTTGCAGTCATCTGCAAACTTTGTCAGCCATAACCCTCCTGTGTTTGCTTGTACTTCGGAAAAGTAGATGCCAAACAAGAGTGGGCCCAGGACTGAGCCCTGTGGGACACCACTTGTGACAGGCTTTGAGTCTGACATGGCGCCAGCAACTCTGACCCTGTGAGTTCTGTCACTCAGCCAGTTTGCAACCCATCTTGTGATGTATGGGTTAACATTTAAGCTGATGAGTTTTTCAATGATACCCGAGTGGGGTATTGTATCGAAGGCCTTCGCCAGATCGAGGTAGGCTGTATGGACTGCCTTTCCCTCATCACTGGCTTTGGTGACTGTTTCGAAAAAGTCAACCAAGTTTAAAAGGCATGATCTGCCTTTGACAAAGCCAAACTGGGTTGGATCCAAAGTCTGCAAATTCCCTATGTCTTTATTTATGAGGTCCATTATGATCCTCTCCATAGCTTTGCAGATAAGGCTTGTCAAGCTAATGGGCCGGTAATTTCCAGGGTCTGTGGTGGCACCGCCTTTGTGAAGTGGGACCACAGTCGCAGTGCGCCACTCCCTGGGTATGTATCCAGAGGTGAGACTATGATTAAACAGCTGTCCTAGCTGTGGGTTTAATTCCTTGTTGAGTTCGTGGAGCACACAGCCTGGGACACCATCAGGTCCCATGGATGCTGTGTTTTTTGCTTTGGAGAGAGCAGTTCTCACTTGGGCGTTTGAGATGTTTGGGGGGCTGCAACCATTTGGTATAGATATCTCTCCTTTTGGGGGGGGGAGAAGTTTGCACTGAACCTGTCAGCCAGTATGTTGGCAATGTCTGTAGGATCAGTAATCTTCACATCATTTTGAACTAGTTCTGAGCATATCTGGGAGTTTCCTCCCAGGTTTCTAACATAGCTAAAGAAGGCCTTATGATTGTCCTTTGAGTCTTTAGCTATTTTTCTCTCAAAATTTGCTTTGGATGATTTTATGAGAGCTCTTAGTTTTTTACTTATAGTGATCAAGGGTGTCTTACCTTTTAAGGATTTTGCTCTATCTTGTAGTAGCTTCCTCCTTTTGTTGTAGAGTTTGTTTATGGCTGGGGTCCACCAGACTGGACGCTTGCCCTTGGTACAAAGAGTCTTTGTTTTGCTTGGGATTGCCTTATTCATGCAGTGCTGCAGGTGCTGGTAGAAGGCATTTGTAAGTGATTCAGCGGTTTGAGTACTGTTTTCCGCCGGCTCAGGGGCCTTAAAGGAGACCACACTAGTCTTTAGAAGTGTGAAGTCGGCTTTCGAGAAGTTTTTTACTGTGTCTTTTTTATTTCAGGTGGGGGTGGGATGAGGACCTCCAGCAAGATTAGTTTGTGATCTGATCTCACCAGTGAGGGGTATACTTCCGGTGTTGAACATTGTGCTCCCATGTTCGTGATGATGAGATCAAGTATGTTTTCTCCTCTTGTGGGGATGGTGACTAGTTGTTCCATGGCATTTGAGTTTATGAATTCCAGGAACTTTTGGGCTAGGGTGTTTGGGCTTGAGTAGTGTTCCCAGTCTATATTAGGGTAATTGAAGTCACCTAGTATGATGGTGTTTGGAGATACATTTATCCCTCCAGTGTTTTCAGGAAAGCCATGTGAGGTTCCTGAGTTTGTGAGGGTGGCCTGTAACATGCTACAATTTGCAGAGCAGTCTTGCCTATGGTTAATTGCACCTGGATGGTCTCCGATGCATCGTGCGTTGCCACCAGTCTTGAGGTGTGGGTGTCCTTGATGAATATGGATACCCCCCCTCCTTTCTTGGTATTGTCCGGATTTTGGGGCCGGAACGCATGGTATGAGGTAAAACCTGTTAGTGCTGGGGTGCTCTCAGGAGCCTTGAACCAGGTTTCTGTCACAGCACAGACATCGATGTTCTCCATACTGAGAAGGGCCTCGAGTGCGTGCATTTTGAGAGTTACACTTCTGGCATTGAGCAGCATTACCCTTAGTTTTTTTCCTTTTTTGTGTTCTAGGGTGGTAGGTTTAGAATTTGAGCCTTGCCTAAAAAAGGCACTATGGGGGTGGCAAGAGCCTTTGCCAATATCCGGAATCCCATGGGTGACAGGTGCAAGCCGTCCCTTGCGAAGCAGCGTGGCTTGTCCAGCATGTCATCCCAGGCAGACAGACATTGGATCCCCTTTGAATGACACCAGAGTTTAAGCCAATTGTTAAAGCTGATCATCTTATCTCTGTATTGTGGCATCATTCTTGGTGAAGGTAGGATACTGCTCAAGGTCAGGGTCATACCTGCCTGGGCTACATAATCAGAGAGCTCCTCAATGTCTCTTTTCATGTAGTCCAAGGAGGTACGTCTCAGGTCGTTTACACCAGCGTGGACAATGACTGAGTCGTATTTGTACCTGCTGTTGAGAGACCTGAGTGCTTGCGTTATGTGGCGGATTCTAGCGCCCGACAGGCAGCTTACTGTAACTCTTTCCTTACTCAGTCTGGTGAGCGGGACGTCAGTGTGTCTGACTATGGAGTCACCAATGACTAGTGTGCCTGGCATTGTGTTTAGTCTTAAGGGCTGTGACTGTTTGACACTCTGACTGTGAGGTCTATGTGTTGCAGGTGTTGTGTTCTGAGGTGGTGGTTGTTTGGGTGTCTGCTTTGGTGGCCTCTGCTGTTTTGGTAGATTTCTGATCAGAGCCTCCAAGTATGTCTTTGTGTGTTTATGTGTATGATTTGAGGTTGTGATGGTACTATGTGAGACTGGGTCTATAGTGTGTGTGGTAACCTTCTCCTCCTGTCTGGTCTTGCCAGTCCTAAGTTGAGAGAGCTCAGCCTCCAGTTTGGCCGTATAGTTGCATCTCGCATGTATTTGTGTTTTGTGGGAGGAGGAGAGGGTTGTCTGTGTACATGAGGCAATTGTAACATTGCCTCAATATTCCCAGGTTCACCAGCTGAGCAGGAGAGGATACTAGCAACTGATCCCTCGACATGCTAGAAGGAATAGACAAAAAACTTTAAAAAGAGATTCCGGGGGATGTGGGTGTCCGAGAAATGGGGTTTCGCCTTCTTGGGGTACTATCTATAACAAGAGTGCTGTATCTCGGTGATAAGTACTGTAGGAGCAAGTGCTAGGTTTGACAGATACAGAACAGGCTACTCGGAGTTAGGTAGAGATGATCTTTTTAGTTATAGGATATGCTGATTAGATCAGTAGTATAGTTCGAGGAAGGTAGTTTTAAGGGAAAATTTGAAGAGTGGACTTTAGGTAGCCCTAATAGTTTAAATCTGCTTAACCGGCGCTGCCCTAGTGTGCAACGGTAGCAGCTCCGCGCTAAATCGCGCGTTCATATTTGCAGTCACTCTGTTCCACATGTTCTCCCCTTCTTTCTTCTTTTCTGTCTTATTGTGAGCTTTAGAAAAGTCCTACATGTTTATCTCCTTGGTCTCCTATCAGTATATGTACACTAGACTAAGTCTTTCACTCTTGAAACATACATAAAGACAGATGCATCAGCTTTGGCAGCTGAACTCCACTAAACTGTGGTGGTGATAAGGAGAGAGCTGAGACACAAGCTAAAACTCTCAACTTACCGGCCAGTATTCATCCTATCCTCAGCAAAAGCCATGAGTTGTGGGTACTGGACAACAAGATGAAATTGTACACACAAGCAGTAGAAATGAGGTTTCTTCAGAAAGCAGCTAGGCTCATTCTGCATGACAGAGTGAGCAACCTGACAATTTGAGAGGATCTCAGTATAAAGGTATTGCTCCTCCAAGTTAACAAGAATGGGCAGAGATGTCTATCCACCTTGTAAAGATATTCCCAGGCACCTCCCACACACGGTGCAACAGGCACAGACCACTGGGAATAGATCTTGAGGTAGGCATACAGCATGTTGGGGGATTAAATCTGTCTTCCTGACTAGGAATTCCTATGAATCATACAAGATAAATGGGAAGCTCTTGCTAGACAGCAAAATCTGGTGATCTTTAGCTTCATTAGCTGCTATACTGTCTATTTTAGCTGAGCCAAGACTACTTGTAGCATGCAGGTTAGGGCCTTGCAGGACAGAGCAATTGTGAGTTATGCCAAGAAAGAGAACTGCGTGCTCCTTCCAAGGTAAAACAGGAGACATGCACCTTGCAAACAGGTGATTCACTTTACTGTACTCTGAGGTAAGTGCATTGGGTTTACATTTTAGTTTTAGGGTTAGGATTAGGGAGAAAGTTTTGTGATAAGGTTGATGAGAGTTATAGGGTTAGGATTATGGAAGGAGTGCTCAAACAATTCAATTAAATGGCATCAGTTACTGATCTCAATTCAGGTTTGTATTGACAAAACTAAGACATACAAACAAGTTACGTATGTATGTTGCAAGTAATCATTGCCTCTTAAATTAACTACATTTTAAAACTAGTGTTCTGACAGGGCAAAGGTAGGTCTGTATTACTTGTTTAACCTGATATTACCAAATGTGGTTTTGTAGCTTACAGTTATGGTCTCTAGCAGACAGTACTATATTTCACATTCTGCAGCCCCATTCTGCAGCCCAGAAAGACAGAAGGTCAAAATATTCCCCATGTCACCATTTGGCATGACCAATATTGGGGTCTACATTTCAAAATTGTGAGCTCCAAGAGAAATAAGACAAAGAAAATCATATAAGGCACTACTTGCCATATAAAATGCCAGATGATATATCATAAACATGTGAAATGTAAGATAAGAAATACTCAGCCAGAAATGTGAGATGGAGATATATGTACAAGTAAAATGCAAAATATGAGAAGAGCAAATGTAGAGTACAGAATTTGGAAATTAGTGCATGCAAGATGCAGGAAACCACAAACGAAAAACTGAGCCCTTGTTTCTCATGTCAGCAGGTCAGTCTCAACATAAAACAAAGTTTTATATGCAGGGTGGCATTAGATAAAAGGTCACACCTGCCAGACAAATATTACCAGATCTTATAAACTGACCACGAAACAGCTTCCATAAAAAGTTACAAACACAGCTCATAAGGATAATAAAGCTACAGTGACCACCACAGACAAAAGGCAATTGGGAAGGGTAGGGGTGATGTACATGGCATCACATCAGCTAGTCTACAATAACACTCACATTATTTTGGCCCAGCTCTGTAGCATAAAGAGGGATGAAGACTTGAATGTGCCCCAAATTAGTGGCTCAGAAAGCTGGAAGGGCTAGACAGGGAGGATGGGAGTCAGTGGCTGATACTAGTTCACGATTGTATGAGAAGGGAGGTAGCTAGATCCATTGTACTGCTGACCCTGGTTGGCAAGCTGGGATATTGCAGCAAGATACAATTCATGGATTCATACTGGCTGTCTGCTGCATGTAGGGTTGGGAGGGCTCACATGCAGAGGCATGCTCTCTTCCAGACTGCAGTATAACCCAGTTGTTGGCCATCACAGTGATGGACTTAGATAGGGACTGGGAAGAGAACTCACACAACTCACACATTGGACCACTTCTTACACTCTGACCCTCACCCCGGAGAACAAATGGGACAATTGGGCTCAATATCAGACCAACAACATATATGCTATAGGCTCTCAGTCATTCAAGCAGAGATTCTGGCACGGAACAAATGAGCCGATTGGGAGAAAGTAGAGGAACCACTAGCATGGGGGCAGGGGAAGTCATCTGGGCAAAAGAAATAAAATAAAATGAAAGAACTACATTATTCTTCCTGCATGGTCTTGAAGAAAAAAATGCACAGGGTGCTGCAAGATTTAAAGAAAGGAAAGAGTTGCAAACATTGCAATAATGCATCAGCTTTATTTTGCAATGTAAAAAAAGACAGATTAGGTATTCCAATTAAAAATTGAAAAAGTATTTGCCCCCTTCTTGATTTCTTATTTTTTTTGCATGTTTGTCACACTTAAATGCTTCAGGATCATCAAACAAATGTAAGTATTAGACAAATATAACCCAAGTAAACACAAAATGCAGTTTTTAAGTGATGATTTTATTTATTAAAGAAAAAAATATATATATCCAAGCCTACATGGCCCTATGTGAAAAAGTAACTGCCCCCTAAACCTAATAACTGGTTGTGCCACCCTTAGCAACAAGTGCAATCAAGCATTTGCGATAACTGGCAATGAGTCTTTCACATTGCTGTTGAGGAACTGTGGCCCACTCTTCTTTGCAGAATTATTTTAATAAAGCCATATTGGAGGGTTTCCGAGCATGAACCGCCTTTTTAAGGTCATGCCACAGCACCTCAATTGGCTTCAAGTCCGGACTTTAACTAGGCCGTTCCAAAACCTTCATTTTGTTTTTTTTTTAAAGCCATTCAGAGGTGGACTTGCTGGTGTGTTTTGGATCATTGTCCTTCTGCAGAACCCAAGTGCGCTTCACCTTGAGGTCACGAAGTAATGGCCGGACATTCTCCTTCAGGATTTTTTGGTAGTGAGCAGAATTCATGGTTCCATCAATCACACCAAGTCATCCAGGTCCAGAAGCAGCAAAGCAGCCCCAGACCATCACACTACCACCATGTCTGACCCTTGGCATGATGTTCTTTTTCTGAAATGCTGTGTTACTTTTACTCAAGATGTAACAGGATATACACCTCCCAAAAGGTTAGTTTGTTTCATCAGTCCACAGAATATTTTCCCAAAAGTCTTGGGGATCATCAAGATGTTTTTCGGCAAAAGTGAGACGAGCCTTTATGTTCTTTTTGGTCAGCAGTGGTTTTCACCTTGGAACTCTGCCATGCATGCCATTTTTGCCAAGCCTCTTTCTTATGGTTGAGTCATGAACACTGACCTTAACTGAGGCAAGTGAGGCCTGCAGTTCTTTAAATGCTGTTTTGGGTTCTTTTGTGACCTCTTGGATTTGTCGTCGATGCACTCTTGGGGTAATTTTTGTAGGCCGGCCACTCCTGAGAAGGTTCACCACTGTTCCATGTTTTTGTGGATTATGGCTCTCATCATGGTTCGCTGGAGTCCCAAAGCTTTAGAAATGGCTTTGTAACCTTTTCCAGGCTGATAAATGTCAATTACTTTGTTTCTCATCTGTTCCGAAATTTCTTTAGATCGTGGCATGATGTCTTCCTTTTTGGGATTTTTTGGCCAATTTCACTTTGTCTGACAGGTGAGCTCTTGATTCAACAGGTCTGGCAGTAACCAGGCCTGGGTGTGGCTAGTGAAACTGAACTCAGCTTTCCCAAAAATGTGATTAACCACAGTTACTTCATGATTTAACAAGGGGGGCAATTACTTTTTCACATAGGGCCATGTAGGTTTGGATAGTTTTCTTTCCTTAATAAATAAAATCATCACTTAAAAATTGCATTTTGTGTTTACTTGAGTTTTATTTGTCTAATATTTAAATCTGTTTGATGATCTGAAACATTTAAGTGTGACAAACATGCATTAAAATAAGAAATCAGGAAGGGAGAAATACTTTTTCATTGCACTATAAATGTATACCCGTTTCAACCCTTCCACTTTACAGCTGATTTTTTTTTAAAAACTTAACTTATTACTGAAAGAGATAAAGTATCACTTTACAAGCCCAGATCCTAAAAGAGTAAATACAAACCATTACTCAAAAGCTGCACAAGTGCTGCCGGACATAATACAAAAACTGTCAATGACAGAAAATGTGATCTCTACGTGCATTAAATGTTAAATATTTATAGTTAATAAATGTCAAATAAATAAATGGTACTTATGTATTATCGCAACCATATTTGGAATGGTATGAAATGCGAACGCATGGCACTGCTGACTGACTGCAATGCTCGGTGATTTAAATGAGTGAGTGCAATGCTCAGTGATTTTTGGGTTAGCCCAGCGGGATTGAAAGACGATCGGTAACACTCGTCATTTACTGCATGTTAGGATACTATCCTTGTCATCAGAAACTGACAGGGTATACTTTTTCTCAGCTGAAGCATCCGATGCACTATTACATTGTTATAACTGTTGCTGCGTTGAAAGGGTGAGCTGTTTGCTCACTTTATATGATTATCTGAAGTGGGTTGTGAAATCCGTATGTGGCGATGACTTCCGTGTGTAAAATATATGGTAGCTGACATGCTTATGCTGTGATGGTGAAGGTTGCAGTCAGACTTCCTTTCCTTCAGACAATAAATGGGAACACAAATCCTGTAATACACATACTGGAAGTTTGTAAAAAAATAAATATTTTAAATCTGCCCCTAATTTGGCTGTTTGTCTCTGCATTGTTTCCCTGTTTGCAGCAACATTTGGCCATTCATGGCTCGGGCTACTTTTATATGTCTGCCGTATGTTGGCGATGGAGATGTTACTCCTCCCGTGTCAGCATATTTCTCATTACCAGAGAAATGCCAAACACACATATCGGCAAGACAGGTTTATAAAACTTTACAAAGAAAATAACAGTGTAATAAATCACTTCTGACAAAATAATGTTAAAAATTTTGGTGGTACCCGAAGGACATGTCAATATTTCAACAGCGAGTTGGTTGCAATGAGGTTGCGATAATACGCAAGTACCAAATAAATAAATGTGCAAAGCAGAAGGCCTACTGTCTAACACCATACTTTTACAAGGAATGAGCTAGAACACAGAACTGGGAAGTTCTTGGCATTACCACAGCCAAATGTTTGTTTTATACATTTTATCTTTCACAATTAGTTGCAGTGTAACTGTTCCTATAATCAGAACAAAAAAATGTGGCTGAATAATGGGAACTTCTGTACGACCAAACAAAGAAGACCAGCAATAGCATTTGGGGACTGGTTCTGACGGAGCTTACACTCAGGTGGAAGTAAGAAATAATGTTAGCATATGCTTTACAGTTTATGGAAGTAAAAGACCTCTAAGTGGTGTGGTACATTCAGTGTGTCAGCAACCAAAATTGTTGGTATAATAAATCAATTATGTTGCATTTTCAACTCTTTTAATAAGTGCATGATTTACTGAGTTAACTTGTTTTAGACTATTATAAACTATACTTTTACTAATGCAGCTGATTTGCATTTAAATTAATGTTCATTATCATATTTTAAATGTTTTGACACAGTCTTTGTGCGCTTTCTGAAATATTTACTTCCTAAGTCTCCTTCCCCAAAAAATAGCAATGTATACTCAGCTGCATTTCCCAGTTACTAAGACGTAAGCAATTAAAAACAGTACAGTTGGAGAACTGTGACGTGACGTCATGAAAATATAAAGTCCAAAGAAGAGCTATATTATTCCAAAAAAGTGCATTTTGGCCCAAGCCATATCTTTAAAAAAAATCTTTATTCCAGCTCACCTACCCAGTTAATTCGAACAGGAAATACTGACTCTTATACTAAATATAAAAGTGCATTTGAATGTTATGCCTTATAAAAGAAATACAAAAAATTAAACCATATTTCTGCATATACACACACACACACGCTTTAAACTAGAGAACATATTTTTCATAAGCTTGGAATTTTTTCCCCTAGAACAGGAGTTTGAAATACATGCCAGTAATTACAGGCAAAAGTACATGAAGTGCTATTTGGCAAAAGATAAAAGACAAATATAGTTTTCAACACATTATACATAGTGAAAGCCATGCAGCCATTTCTAAAATGGTAATGTAATACTTTCCTTTCCAAAACAAGCATGCAGGTAATATCTATTAACAGTAATACTATACAGAACGAAAACAGCCTGAAAGTAGTCATGACTCAGCTGTTTCAGCCAATAGAGTGAAGGTAAATCTGTACCTTAACCTCAACTCTGACAGATGCATATAATTTCTATTGTTTCTTACTGTGTCAAAATCCAGTGTAAAAATGGCAAGATAGGGATAGGTGTCACAAGTCTTTTTATTCAGTTATGAACACTGAGCAGTTAAGTATCATCATCAACAAGCACTAATTAACCTAACTGCATTGCTAAAATACTGAGTAAGCTACAAGCCTGTAATCTTTTATAAAATTCACTCCAAGTACAGAAAATAGTTAGAAAAAAAATTATTCTCTTAACAACAGACCCAGAAAACTTGGGTCCATTATTCAAGTATCAGGACAAGGGAATGGCAATTACTATATGAAACAACTGGCCACAAAACAGCAAACAAGTTTATTCACCTCTAGCGCCTCGGCTTTCGCCTTCTATGATTAATTAGTTCATCCACACAAAACAATATATATATAAACTTAATAGACAATTGTATAAGATAAATAAAAATCATTCAATTAAGCAATTAACTAATTAAATACTTCCAATTACATTCACTCAAGCCCACATGGACTCAAAGTACTGTATTTTAAAATGTACAAGGCTTCCTTATATATATCTGTATATATATATATATATATATATATATATATATATATATATATATAAATAACTTACCCTTAATAGTTATATTTTATCCATGTTTCACAAATATTTGCTCTAAAATACTACCTTGTAACAAAATAAAATTGCCCCCATGATCATTTTTAAAATGCATTGCTACTGGACTTTCTACATGTTCTTTTTCAATGTCCTTAATGTGTTCTTGAAATCTAAGTTTGAATTCCCATGGAATCTTCCCAACATAAAATAAATCACAAGGGCATCTCAAAACAAACAACCCCCTCTGTCTTACAAGTAAATCTATTAACTGCCATAAATTTAACATTGTTAATTTTTGAAAAACACTTAACAACTTGATTACACACTGAGCACTTTCCACATTAGAAAGTGCCCATATCCAAAGACAAATTCCTAGAAATACGAGGAATAGGAAGAACAAAATTACTTATGTATCAGCATGTCTGCCAGACTCCTTCCTCTTTTATATGATATACATGGTACCAAATATAATCCGTTAGACAAAACAGTAATTTTGGTACTTTTCTGTTATCGGGGCAACACTTCTAATGACATACACAAAGCCTATTCATATGAACGCTGACTGGTTGGACTTAGGCTGCTATTTTGGTGCTGTGACAAAATTAAAACAAGGATATCAGTAGTGATTTCACTAGGTACTAAAAGGGTTTTAGAAAAGCCAGTTCGTTATCGGGGCAACACTTCTAATGACTGCTTTCCGTTATCGGGCCAACATCAGAAAAGAACCGACTTTTCTAAAACCCTTTTAGTACCTTGTGAAATTGATACTTATACCCTTGTTTTAATTCTGTCACAGCAGCAAAAGAGCAGCCTAAATCCAACCAGTCAGCGTTCATGTTAATAGCCTTTGTGTATGTCACTTTGGAAAAAATAGAAGTAGACCATTAC
Organism: Protopterus annectens; assembly: GCF_019279795.1. Lineage (NCBI taxonomy): Eukaryota > Metazoa > Chordata > Ceratodontiformes > Protopteridae > Protopterus > Protopterus annectens. The sequence continues at coordinate 1,898,070,859 of NC_056741.1, forward strand.
AAAAAGATATCAAGATAATAATGCAAGTCATACCAAGTTGTGGGTTTTACTGTACAGTGCTCGATGTATGATCACTTTAATCAATGAAAAACAGAAAAAGAAAAATGCTGTAGACGATTGGTCAAGCGAGGTAAGTTAGATCAAAACCATCTGTGGAATGAGTACAACTGCGACAGCACCAGACAGGTAATTACTGCTACTAGTGACAATCTCGAGTATGTTACTATTTAGGCACAGCATCATTTAATTCCCTGCTAACAATGAACTGGAACTGAAGAAAAAGTGAGTTAGCAGCATATACAGAACAGATCAGTAAATTTAGACGCGTACCACACAAAGCTTCTGACTACTCTGTCATTACAATAACAAAGACTTAAAGTACGCACGTCAGGGTACTTTTCCATCATGGGTCACATTTAATAATTATCAGTGACAGGAAATTAAGTGTGTGTGTGTAGCCCACTTCAGCAGCAGCTGCGAGATCATTGCGAGCACCTGGTAAGATTCCAAGCGCTCATTTTGAAGTGTTGCCCCAATAACGGAAAAGTACCATAATTTTTAATAACATCAGCCAATAATATTTAAAACATGCAATTTGTTCACTTAAAATGTTATAAGTAGTTACAAAATAAACCTTTTTCTTTTGACTTTCCATATTATTTATTTTTTCAACCTTATTTATATATTTTTTGCATTTGTTTACCGGGAAAGTCCCCTGGGCCTGAGAAGAGCCCCTTTTAGTGGATGCCCTGGGAGAAAAGCTCCACATATAATTACATACAAATAAAATGCTAACACAATAAGTATAGTGCGTATAAGACAGTAGTAGCACATAAAATAAAGAATAACTACACAGAATAATGTGATAACATTTCTTTGGGAATATGTCTGTACATTTTATTTATAACTTTACCTTTTTTGGATAAGATGTATTACATATTACTACTATCTCCTCACTTATATGTCATATTAGGTTCCTGATTTGTACCTCTCATATTAAGTTTTTGCATAACTTTTTCAGAAGTTTCCAAAGCCACTCTTTTGTCATAACGTCAATTTATAAACATTGTAATACCCTCATTTATTTCCTTCTCAAAAATTAAGTCATCATTACAAGTTTACTAATACATAAAAATTATCCATAAGGAAAATTAAGTCATCATTACAAGTTTACTAATACATAAAAATTATCCATAAGGAAAAAAAGAAGTAAGATGGTGCAGATGGCAACTTGTACCTTGCAAATATTGCCCCCTTCACAAAATTTCTATGAATAGTAGTTTGCATTTCCCATTACTAAGATCTAATAATTTCAAATCTAAAAATAACACATCTACCCCCATTTGCAAACCGTCAAATTCAAAATTAAATCTATTATTTTGTAAATCATCTACAAAATGTTGAACTAAATCCTGTCCCCAATTACAAAAATGTTAAATCATCTATATAATGAAAATAGTGAATTAGATGTCTCTTAACAAAATCATGTCGATACAGATATTCAGTTTCAAAAAGTGCCATAACCAAACACGGTTTTGATATTCAGTACCATTTGTATCATATAAAAGAGGAAGGAATCTGGCAGATATGCTGATACATAGGAATTTTGTTCTTCCTATTCCTCGTATTTCTAGGAATTTGTCTTTTGATATAGGCACTTTCCAGTGTGGAAAGTGCTCAGTGTGAAATCAAGTTGTTGGATGTTTTTTTTTTTTTTTTTCAAAAATTAACAATGTTAAACTTATACCAGTTAATTCTAAGACAGAAGGGATTGTTTGTGTTTTGAGATGCCCTTGTGATTTGTTTTATGTGGAGGAGACTCAACCAGCATTCAAACTTAGATTTCAAGAACACACTACAGACATTACAAAAAAGTGTTGAAAGTCCAATAGCAATGCATTTTAAAAATAACCATGGAGGAATTTTACTTTGTTACAAGTTAGTATTTTAGAACAAATAGTTGTAAAACATGGAGAAAATATAACTATTAAAGATAAGTCATTATACAAGGAAGACTTGTACATTTTAAAATACAATACTTTGAGTCCATGTGGGCTGAACAGTGAATGTAATTGGAAGCATTTAAATCACTTAACTGCTTAAATGGATGATTTTATTTATCTTTTTATACAATTGTCTATTTTATGATTCTGTATGTACACTGTTTTGTGTGGATGAACTAATTCCTCCTATAAGGCAAAAGCCGAGGCACTAGAGGTGAATACATTTGTGTGCTGTTTTGTGGCCAGTTGTTTCATTCAGTTTATTCTACTTGTGATCTTGCAATGGCAATTACTATGCTTGTTTATATTCATGTTATACTTGACTGACTGCACTCAAAAAACACCAGTTAGGTAGGCAGATTGCTTATTTTTTTAAGTTATTTTCAGTGCCAGGGAAAAAATGCTGAAAGGGACACCCCACTTGACCATACCTCCTTGATGTTGACTCAAATTTTAGCTCTGCCCCTCCCTCTTAATCCTTCCTAAAACTGATGACTTTTGAAGAAAAGGTGATGGATTACACTTTATACCTCCTAATTACTGTTATTACTGATTTTTTTTTTTACTTCAGAAAATGTATATTCACATTCTCTTATTCAGCCAATATCTTAAATTAATAGCACTAATATTTTCAGTGTCCCCAAATTATTTCAGTATTTGTCCCCGATTGACAGAGAGCTATGTACTTGACACCAACTGTTTTATTTCAGGATTTGTCCCCGACAGGTTAAGAGCTATCTATACACTTCACACCAACTGTTTCCAAACTTCCCTTGACTGGTACTGTTCTTTTGTCCTATTGTCTCTGAAAGTGAGCAAGATGCCTTACTGCATCCCAACTCATCAAAAGGAACTTGTCAGTCTATAGCTAATCAATTTAGACACCTGATAATAAGCAAGAAAACTGTCCAAAAGACAAATTTTAGTCATGGCCTCGGCCAGTGGAACAAAATGTACAATAAATAAATTCACTGTTACAAACAATGCCTACAAATTAGAAAAATTGAGTTATTATGCCACATTGAGACCAACAACTGGTGTCAGAACCATGGCCTTAAGCTCAATGCCAAAAAATGTGTCATCATCCCCTTTGGGAAAACCCCCAGTTCCCATGAATTACCACATTGATGGTAGTCCACTGAACCCAGAAGGTGTTATAAGAGATCTGGAAACACAGGTTGACAGCAGCCTCTCTTTTAACCGCCACATTGCCACTGTAGTCAGAAAGTCCTTCTATGTGGCCCATCTCATTACTAAGGGTTTTGCATCCAGGAAAAAAAGAGGTCATTGTCTCCCTCTACTCTTCCCTCATTAGGCCAATCATCGAGTACAATGCCCTATTTGGCATGTAACTCACTAGACACCTGCAACAACTGGAGAGGCCGCAAAAGTACCTCACAAAGAGGATCCTAGGCCTTAAACACTTGTCCTATATGGACAGACTAAAAAAAACTCAACTATTCTCTGTCTCATATCGTCTACTTAGAGGCGATCTCTGCTTGACATACAAAGCCATGTCTGATCCAGCTCTGTTAGAAATGCTACATCTAAAGAAATCCCAATCCCTCCACACCACACGCTCCAGTGACCTAAACCTCATTACCACAATCAACAGAATGTGATGGAGGGACAGGTTCATAAGCCAGAGACTGCCCTTGTTATGGAATAGATTTCCCATATGTCAAACAGAGCACCTCACTGGCCCTCTTCAAGAGAAACCTTGGATGAGTGGATGGGAAATAGAAAATTCACCCCAGGGATCACTCCAGTGGCTCTACTCGACAGAGGCACTGGGAACTAAGGTCGAGTTGCACGATGTCAGGGTAATCCTATGGGCTAGGTTTGTAAAGGCTCCAGAGCCATTCACATAGTACACACCTATGAACCTATTATTTTCCCCATGTTCTAATACATTAATTACCATTTATGAAGCTTGAACACCACCACTATAAATTAACTACAAAATCAAAAATAATACGTATACTATTTGCTATCTATAAGTAATGCATGTGCATCTACAATTATTTCAATGTCACAACGTTCAATGTTTATTCTAAATAACCTAACTCTGAACGGGTTTATGATGTAGGGTGTGTAATCATTCACTACCTGGTTTTAAATTATTGACCATCTTCACAATCACTTCCAGTTTGGTCTTTCCAACTGTAGGGCCAAGATGTATGTCAGATATCAAAACCATCTTCATGTTATCAAAGGACTTTGGCAATCTATGAACTGGAATTTCAACGCGTGTAATAGCAGGAGGCCTGGAGCCGTTCAACAAACCAATAACCGTAAGCACTACTGTCACTGCAACTGCCAACGTTACCTTGGAAACGTTTCTGCCATTAAGCATCGCTGTCTTGGTTACACGTCCGCGCAGCAGAAGTCTGTGGCACTGCTCAAGGCACCCCAGCACAAACAACCAAAACAAAAGAATGACATATGCCCCAAGGCAGGTGTAGGCCACCTGAGCGAACAAGTAGGGTTCCTCTCCAACCAGTAAGATTAAAGTAAAGAAACTGCAATGTGCCAATGTGAGAAAAAGTAGTACACAGAGCTTCCATACTGACAAACAGCAGGACTGTGCCGCTTGGGAAGACTTAAACACCACAGTTCTTTTCCAGATGTACAAAGAGCCTATCAGCATTAGTACATTGACCAGTACGAGAAACTGTACACGGAACAGTCTCATGCGTGTCACACTCTCGATGTTATCTATGAGGTACGTTCTAGATACTACCATAGAGAAGAGAACTGCAGCTGCGGCCAGCGCCACCTTCAGCTCCAGGGAAAGCTTTTTAAAGGCGGACATGGTTTTCGTACTCCCCGAGACTAATAATTCCCACCAGACTGAAACGGCCGTTATCTCACTTTACCAGCTCCAGCTGTCAAAACAAGGCCCATGCCCGAAAAGCACCTTCAGGTAGACAACGGTTCATTTCCGCGTAGGGAGGTAGCCCCGCCCATTGTCCGATCATGTCCCACCGTCCCTCCCGCAAATAAGTGAGAAACGCTCGTGCTTGGGCGAGTAAGAAAAGAAATACGTGTGCATTTGTATTGTCGATAAAAGAATCAGTAAAAGTGATTGTGGGTCATACAGCTCAACCGTCCAGATATTTGCCTCATATTTTTGATCTGTTCTTCATACAATTAGTGGTTTTCTGGCAAATCACTAAGGACTGACCATTCACTAAATAATAGCATACATTTGAGTTTCACACTTAATATCCTTCAGAAGATGCATGCTAACATAAATCATGTTATTGTAACAACTTTGTAAGTTTATGAGTAATATTTAAAATCCGTCCCCCGTCATTTAATACTTTGTCAAGATTTCTTGTTTTAAGAGGTTAAGAGGTATGACCAAGGTGCATATCTACTTAAAAATATCTTTATACATTACCTGTACAGAAATAAGTTTCCGTAGATGGCACTTCCAGAAAACGTATTAAGTAGTTTCTTCGTGTTGGCAAAAAAAAAATAGCCATGATGTTTTGTTTACACAAGCTTCTGTAATACAACGACGAGCTGAACTTTCTTCTTAAACAGTTAAAACAACCCCATCCCAAGTATATTTTCCGTTACACTGTTATTGTAGCACATATTATCGGGACCACGATACATGTAAATTCAACATCCCTGTAGGGTCATTCAGTAGCGAAAAATGATGATTGACAGGTCAATAATATGCATAAAAATGAAAGACTTTCTAAAAACTCAAGGAAATCCTTGAGGTATAGCCTATAGATAATTACCACATTTAACATGACCTGCTTATTGCATACTTGTACTGCGTGCGACCGCTAATAGAGAACACTGAACTAAATTAGTGTCTTTGCGTGACAGTTGAAGTGTCACGATAAAAGCGTAGTTGTACTCAAGTGCGTTGCTGTCATAACAGCGTAAGGTACAGTGGAAGACAATATTTTAGTTAAGGGTTCTCATTATCGCCCAGTTCTTGATGATGGGCATTATCAGATATTTCGCACGGAGGACTCCACAAGTACTCACTAACTGTAATTGTAAGAGAAAACAACAAAACTGACAGTCAAATAATACAATTAGACACCGATGCAAGAAATCTGGACAACGGCTGACAAAATGGGAGAACAAAGGACCAAATACAGTGACAGATTTAAAATTTTGCTCTTATAAACTTATAAAGCTGCTAGAGTTGCATGGTTTGTGTTAACATACATTTTCTAAAGAATTTGAAATGTGAAACTCAGATGTATTTCGTTGTTAGTGACTTCAGTCCTCAGACCATCACAGTGATTTGCCAGAAAAACACATTTTTTTAAATTTTCTGAAGAATTTGAAGTCTGAAACTAAAGTGCATGTCATTATTTAGTGATTTAAATGTTCAGATCATCGCAGTGATTTGCTAGAAAACCACAAATGTTATAAGAAGCAGCCTAACAGGCCAAAAATATGAGACAAAAATATTGGCATTATGCGAAAATCTGTACAGTTGAGAGGTATGCGTGCAGTTTGATAATATACGTTATCTTTTAATACTTCCTATTACTTGGAAAATTAATGTTAATACAACACCTACTATTTTATACTTAAGTGAATTATGGTAACATTTAAAACTGTCCCGCTGATTTTGGTCCGTTGTCCTCCTATTATTTTTGGCTTTGTCCAGAATTATTGAGCCAATAAGTTGAGAGGTGTTGCCCACACCCATTAATCAATAAACACACCATAACACAATATGAGTACTGATGTCTTTATTACAGTCAATTGTTCCATCCTAGTGTTCACGCACAGTTAGCTCAATAATTACTTTAAAAAATCTGCATAAGGAACTTTGTACAAGGTAAAATAATAGCTTATAAAGGCGGCCAGTTGATCCAGATTCACTTGGTTTAGTGTGCATGAACAGTACCATGGATCAATCAAATAAATATCAAATATTGGGTGATAATGGAGAGTACTGGACTCATACTTCTCAACTGTCCAAATTTTCACAGAATGTCCAGATTTTTGGCTCATATTTTTGTCTGTACCTCATAAAATTTATGGTTTTCTGTGAAATCACTGGGGTGATCTGAGGATTGAAGTTACTAAATAATGACATACATTTGAGTTTCAGATTTCAAATACTTCAGAAAATGTATTTTAAAACAAATCGAGTTACTCTAGCAATTTTCCGAGGTTATAAGAGCAATGTTTAAAATATTTACTGAATTTCCTGTTTGCACTTAATTTTAAATTGTTTTTTTCTCAAAACTTGCATATTTTCTGTCCTTGACCTAGCACTCTTGTGTGGGGTCATTTACTGCACTGTTATAACTTGATATTACCTGTGAACCTCTGCTATCTCTGAAAAACAAAACAAAAAAAAATCTTGCTTTTTTCCCACTTTTCTGAAATTTAAAAAAGTTCAGTTACAGGCTTGCTGTTTCCTGAACTGTTTGTAAGTTTCTGTGAGGCCATTTTTGCTTGGGCTAAAGGAAAGTCTCTCTGTTGATCAGTGGCAGCGAATAACATTGAGCAGTTTCCCTGCCCCCCGTAGGAGTGGTTACTGACTTGAAACTGTCGTTTTATTGTCCGTTTTGGGTCTATTCCTGCTTCTTTCCAGCCCCTGCTATCAAGCACGCCTTAACGTGCTTTAGCGCGATTTAGTGCAGAGTTGCCAGTAGAGCAGCATCGGGCAGCGCCGGTTTAACAAGGTTAAACTTTTTCTGGCTCCATAAAGTCTGTTCTTCAATTTTTCCCTTAGAACTGCTCTGTTAGGAACCTAAACAGTTTACACCTTCACTAAAAAGCACAGCACTTGTTCCTAATTGCTTTTTCTTCTCAAAAAGCTCAGCACTTGTCTTAAAAGCATATCCCTTGTCTTATAAGCATTTTCTTTGCAGGTCAAGCACTCCTATATTATACAAATCCCTCACTTGCAAAACCCCCCAGGAGTGCCCACTTCCCTGCTAAGTAAGCCCTCTTCTTTTCTGTCTCATACCAACTCATAATTCTTTCTAGCATGGGTCAGATGCTGGCGTCCTCTCCTGCCCAGTTGGTGAATCTGGGAATTCTGAGGCAATGTTACAATTGCCTCATGTACACAGACAACCCTCTCCTCCTCCCACATAACACTAACACTTGCGAGAGATGCAGCTATTTAGCCAAACTGGAGGCTGAGCTCTCTCAACTCAGGACTGGCAAGACCAGGCAGGAGGAGAAGGCAACTACACACACCACAATACAAGTCTCACATAACTCAACCACACCACTGAATCAAACACATAAACACACTAAGACATACTCGGAGGCTCTGAGTAAAAATTTACCTAAACAGCAAAGGCCTCCAAAGCAGACACCCAAGCAACTGCAAACTCAAGGCACCACACAAACAACACATAAAAAACAAAATCAGTGTGCAAAGCAGTCACTGCCCTTAAGGCCAAATACAACACCAAACATACTTGTCATAGGTGACTCCATAGTCAGACACACTGACGTCCCACTCACCAGGCTGAACAAGGAGAAGGTCACGGTAAGCTGCATATCGGGCGCTAGAATCCGCCACATAACACAAGCACTCAGGTCACTCCATGGCAAGTACAAGTATGACACAGTCATTGTCCATGCTGGTGTGAACGACCTGAGACGTACCTCCCTGGACTACATGAAAAGAGACATAGAGGAGCTCTCTGATTATGTAGCCCAGGCAGGTATGACCCTGACCCTGAGCAGTATCCTTCCTTCACCACGAATGATGCCACAATATAGTGACAAGATGATCAGCTTTAACAATTGGCTTAATTTCTGGTGTCATTCAAAGGGGATCCAGTGTCTGTCTGCTTGGGATGACATGCTTGACAAGCCATGCTGCTTCGCAAGGGACGGCTTGCACCTGTCACCCCTGGGATTACGGATATTGGCTAAGGCTCTTGCCACCCCCATAGTGCCTTTTTTAGGCAAGGCTCAAATTCTAAACCTACCACCCTAGAAAACAAAAACGGGAAGAAACTAAGGGTAATGCTGCTCAATGCCAGAAGTCTAAATCTCAAAATGCACGCACTCGAGGCCCTTCTCAGTATGGAGAACATCGATGTCTGTTCTGTGACTGAAACCTGGTTCAAGGCTCCTGAGAGCACCCCGGCACTATCAGGTTTTACCTCATATTATGCGTTCCGGCCCCAAAACCCGGACCATACCACAAAAGGAGGGGGTGTATCCATATTCATCAAGGATACCCACACCTCCAGGTTGGTGGCTACGCACGAAGCATCAGAAACCATCCAGGTGCAATTAACCATAGGCAAAACTGCTCTACAATTTGTAGCATGCTACAGGCCACCCTCTCAAACTCAGGAAACCCACACAGCCTTCCTGAAGACACTGGAGGGTATAAATGTATCACCAAACACCATCATATTGGGTGACTTCAACTACCCGAATATAGACTGGGAACATTACTCAAGCCCCAACTTTCTAGCCTAAAGGTTCCTGGAGTTCATAAATTCAAATGCCATGGAACAACTAGTCACCGTCCCCACAAGAGGAGAAAATATACTAGATCTCATCATCACAAACATGGGGACAAAATGCTCCACACCGGAAGTATATCCCTCTTTGGTGAGATCAGATCATAAACTAATCTCACTAGAAATCCACATCCCGCCCCCACCCCAAACAAAAGACCACAGTGAAGAACTTCTCTAAAGCAAACTTCACACTACTCAAGACAGGTGTGGTATCCTTTAAGGCCTCCGAGCCAATGGAAACCACAACCCAAGCTGCGGAAGCCCTTACAAATGCCTTCTATGAACACCTTCAGGACTGCATGGATCAGGCAATCCCAAATAAAACCAAGACTCTTTCCACCAAGGGCAAACGTCCAGTCTGGTGGACCCCAGCCATAAACAAACTTTACAATAAGAGGAGAAAGCTATTACATGATAGAGCAAAATCCCAAAAAGGGAAGGCATCTTTGATCAGTACTAGCAAGAAACTACGATCCCTCATAAAATAATCCAAGGCCAACTTTGAGAAAAAAATTGCCATAGATTCAAAAGACAATCATAAGGCCTTCTTCAGCTATGTCAGAAACCTGGGTGGAAATTCCCAGATATGCTCAGAATTAGTCCAAAATGATACAAAAATCACTGAACCCACAGACATTGCCAACATACTGGCAGACAGGTTCAGTGCAAACTTCATGCCCGTCTCGCCCACAAAAGGAGAGATAACTACCACAACAGAGTGTAGCCTCCCAGACATCTCAAATGTGCAGGTGAAAGCTGCTCTCTCTAAAGCTAAGAACACAGCATCAATGGGACCGGATGGTGTCCCCGGCTGTGTGCTACATGAACTCAATGAAGAACTAAACCCGCACATAAGGCAGCTGTTTAATCTTAGCCTTACCACAGGATATGTGCCCAAGGAGTGGCGTGCAGCAACTGTGGTCCCACTCCACAAAGGCGGTGCCTCACGGACCCTGGTAATTACCGCCCCATAAGCTTAACAAGCCTGGTCTGCAAAGCTATGGAGAGGATCATAATGGAACTCATAAACAAGGACATAGGGGACTTGCAGACCTTGGACCCAACCCAGTTTGGCTTTGTCAAGGGCAGATCTTGCCTTTTGAACTTGGTCAACTTCTTCGAAACAGTTACCAAGGCCATTGATGAGGGAAAGGCAGTCCATACAGCCTACCTTGACCTTGCAAAAGCTTTCGACACAATACCCCACTCGGGTATCATAGAGAAACTTACCAGCTTAAATGTAAACCCATATGTCACAAGATGGGTTGCAAACTGGCTAAAGGACAGAACCCACAGGGTTAGAGTTGCTGGAGCCATGTCAGACTCCAAGCCGATTACAAGTGGTGTCCCACAGGGCTCAGTCCTTGGCCCCCTATTGTTCGGCATCTACTTCTCAGAAGTACAGGCAAACATAGGAAGACTATGGCTGACAAAGTTTGCGGATGACTGCAAACTGGGTGCCATAGTGGATAGTACATCGGACACAGACATCCTTCAGAGGGGTCTCACGGAAACTGATAGCTGGTGCCAGAGCCATGGCCTGAAGTTAAACGCAAAAAAGTGTATAGTCATACCCTTCGGGAAAAACAAGGTAACCCCAAGCTACCATATAGGTGGCAACCCACTAAGCACAGAAGAGGTTATCAGGGACCTGGGTACCCAGGTTGACAGTGGCCTCTCGTTTGACACTCACTTTGCTAAAGTGGTTCGAAAGACCTTCTACATTGCCCATCTGATCATGAAGGGATTCACATCCAGATCAAGTGAGGTCATTGTTCCCCTGTACTCTTCACTTATCAGACCAATGATCGAGTACAATGCCCCATTCGGCCTGCAGCAATTGGAGAGACCCCAAAAGTTCCTCACCAAAAGGATAAAGGGACTCCAAAACCTGTCATATACTGCCAGACTGAAGAAACTCCAACTCTATTCAGTTGCATACCATCTGCTCAGAGGTGACCTGTGCCTGACATACAAGGCCATGACCAACCCAGAATTAATGGACATGCTCCACCTCAAAAAATCCAAATCCACCAGAACCACTAGAGCAAGTGACTTAAACCTTAGCATGGATATAAATAGGATGTGCTGGAGGGATAGATTTATCACCCAGAGACTCCCCATGCTGTGGAATAAAATCCCGGTCCATGTGAGGCAGAGCACCTCGCTGGCTCTGTTCAAGAGAAATCTTGAACGGTGGATGGGAGATCGTAGGTTTACCCCGGGAATCATCTCTGTGTCACTGCTGGACAGAGGCACAACAAACTAATGGGCACATTATTTCTAACATAAGGGGCGGCGTAAGCCACATAACTTTGGGCTAGGCTTATAAATGCCTTAGGGCAGATAGCCTAGTATAAACCTATGAACCTATGAACCTATGTCCCTATTTTTGGGCCTTTGTCCCCCCATTTTGTCAAGCTTTGTCCAGATTTCTTGCACTAAGAGGTTGAGAGGTATGCCCCACTGAACATTTGTGTCAGTTTCCTGCCAATTGTATAACAGGCTGTTTGCTCTGCAATACCAGGATGGAAACTGACATTCTTTTGGCAGTGGACAGCTTCAACAGTGTCTCTCATGAATAGTGTAGAGTCAGCTGCTATTCCAAACTGGATAACGCGGCTGTCAGTAAATAACTGCAGGACACGTGATAATGAGTTGACAGTTAGTGTTTAAAGAAAGACCAGAATGGGGGTGGGATAAAAGGAGAATAAAACAAACATATATGTTAAGATAGATTGTAACTTGTAAGATCACGCAAGGCTGTTCAGGGTTGCAGCATTTAATGTAGTTACAATATATTCATTGCTAAATGTATAGCAAACAATGCAAAAAGCATATAAAATCAAGAACTTTGAAATTCTCAGAAAACAAGTTACAGCATTATTCAGTACCTGCAAAGGGATATATAATAATAAATCCTTGATTTTTATTTTCTCTCCACCAGCTTTTCTTATTTAGACTTTCTCCAACTTGGCTTTGGATCACAGAATCTTGTGTAAACAAAACATTGTATTAACGCATACGAGCAAACACACTAGGTAGCAAAAATAAAGCAAGACTGCAATCCAGGTTGTAGCTTGCTACAGATTCCCCACCATGCCCCAGGATTCCCACTCTTCATTTTTTAAGATACTGGAAAATATTAAGGTACAACCCAATACCTTAATTATGGGCAATTTCAACTACCCCACCATCAACTGGGAAAACTACTCATGTACCAACTCATTCGCTCAATATTTTCTGGAATTCATAAATTCCAACACCTTGGATTAGCTTGTCCACACCTTCACCAGGGGCAGCAATATCCTGGACCTGGTCATTACCAAGACTGCAATCCAGGTTGTAGCTTGTTACAGATCCCCCACCATGCCCCAGGATTCCCACTCTTCATTTTTTAAGATACTGGAAAATATTAAGGTACAACCCAATACCTTAATTATGGGTGATTTCAACTACCCCACCATCAACTGGGAAAACTACTCATGTACCAACTCATTCGCTCAATATTTTCTGGAATTCATAAATTCCAACACCTTGGATTAGCTTGTCCACACCTTCACCAGGGGCAGCAATATCCTGGACCTGGTCATTGCCAATATGGGTAACCGGTGTTCCATGCTAGAGGTCAAATCCTCGCTGGTCAGATCCGACCACAAGCTAATCACCCTAAACATCCATATCCCATCCCCACTCCCCATTAAGGAAACCACCATCAAAAACTACTCCAAAGCCAGCTTCATGCTTCTTAAGACAGAAGTGGCAAATTTCACAACACCCATGCAGACGGAAAATAGAGGTACGACTGCCAAATCTTACACAAATGCACTGTATAAGCACATACACGAGTGCATGGATTGTGCCATCCCCGACAGAACCAAGATGCTATCCTCCAAAAAAAGAAAGCCAATCTTGTGGTCCCCTGCCATAAACAAACTCTACAACAGAGGGAAGAAGCTGTTGCAAAAAGGAGTAAAATCCCAAGATTGGAGGAACTCCTTGGTCAGCCTCAGGAAGAAGCTGAGATCCTTCATAAAATCCTCCAAAGCCAGTTATGAAAATAAAATCGTCACTGATTCCAAAGACAACCACAAAGCATTCTACAGCTATGTCAAGAATCACAATGGCAACACTCAGATCTGCTCTGAGCTACAGCACAATGGCACTAAATATACAGAACTAACCGATATTGCCAACATCCTGGCAGAGAGGTTCAGTGCTAATGTTATCCCCCACTCACCCTCCAAAGGGCCCCTTCTTAATATCGGAAGACTGCAAAGCCTCTGTAATCATGGATGAACAAGTAAAGACCGCACTCTCCAAAGCCAAGAACACAGCATCCATGGGACCAGACAACATCCCAGGCTGCGTACTGCATGAACTACAGAACAAACTGGCACCCCACCTAAGTACCATGTTCAATCATAGCCTCACCTCAGACTATGTGCCTACTAAATGGCACACAGCAATGGTTATCCCACTTCACAAAGGGGGTGCCACCACGGACCCTGGAAACTATCTCCCCATTAGCCTGACAAGCCTGGTCTGCAAGACAATGGAACGTATCATTTTGGAGCTTATAAACAAAGACATAGGTAACCTCCAAAACCTGGAAACCACTCAGTTTGGGTTTGTAAAAGGTAGATCATGTCTACTAAACCTGATTGACTTCTTTGAAGCAGTCACTAGAGCCGTAGACAAAGGCAAGGTAGTGCACACATCCTTTCTTGACCTCACCAAGGCTTTCAATACCATCCCCCACTCTGGAATTATAAATAAACTCACTAAACTGGGAATAAAGCCCTATTTCACAAGATGGGTGGCCAACTGGCTCATTGACAGAACCCACACAGTAAAAGTAGCCGACTCCAAGTCCGACTTCAGACCAGTGACAAATGGAGTACCACAGGGTTTGGTCCTGGGTCCTCTCCTGTTCAGTATCTACTTCTCTGAAGTGTAGACCAACACAGAAGGTCTTTGGCTAACAAAGTTCTCAGATGACTGCAAACTGGGAGTCATAATAGAATCACCTAATGATATAGACATTCTACAAAAGGGCCTCACCGAGGCAGATGTTTGGTGTCAAAGTCATGGCCTCAAGCTCAGTGCCAAGAAGTGCATTGTCATCCCCTTTGGGAAAAACTTGGTACCCATGAACTACCACATAGGCGGTAGCTCACTAAACACTGAAAGTGTGATGAGACCTCGGGACACAGGTGGACAGTAGTCTCTCCTTTGATAACCATATCGACACAGTAGTCAGGAAATCCTTCTACATAGCACACCTCATCACAAAATTCTCCTCTAGAAAAGAGGAGGTCATTGTTCCTCTCTACTCATCCCTCATCACACCCATTATAGAGTACAATGCCCCGTTTGGCATGATTTCACAAGACACCTACAACAATTTGAAAGGCCACAGAAATACCTCACTAAGAGGATTACCGGCCTCAAATAGATGTCATATGCAGATCATCTCAAAACAGTCCAGCACTACTCCATCACATATTGCCTATTCAGAGGCGATCTCTGCCTAACATAAAAAGCTATGTCAAACCCAAAGCTGTTGGACAAGCTACACTTAAAGAAATCACAATCTCCCCAAACTACACGCTCCAGGGACCTAAACCTTGTCACCACAATAAACAGAACATGCTGGAGGAATAGATTCCTGTCCCAGAGACTTCCCATACTCTGGAATAAACTACCCATTCATGTCAAGCAAAGCTCCTCATTGGCTATCTTTAAGAAAAATCTTGACGACTGGATGGAAAATAGAAAATTTACCCCAGGGATCACTTCTACGGCACTGCTTGACAGGGGCACAGGAAAATAATTTTCTTGGGTGGCGAAAGCCAGAGAACCTTTTTGGCTAGGCTTATATAGGCCCCAGGGCTGATAGCCTAGTACCTATCTATGAACCTATGAAGGCTGAAGTGGTCTAAAAATCATTTCATATTAATCCTGTGATTTAAATTAATGTTATTTTGCAGCTGTATCATAATTTATTTATTTTATTTTTATTAACCGGAAAGGTCTGACTGTATGAGGTCCATTTTCAGCAGAGGCTCAGGGAGAAAAGTTCCACTTACATCAAAAAATAGCATATTACAGCAATACTTACATCAAAAATGGCATATTACAGCAATACTAATATTATACAAAGTGTAGAAAAAGCATTTGTTCTACTAGTAGTATGTAGTGAGAGATGGAAGACAATACAGACTATTCAAATTAGCAAATATTTACATATGTACATTCTGTTTGTAGTGAGAAACAGACAGAGATTACAACAAGTATAACACTACTTTGTCAGGGGATAACATTTGGAAGAACCATGCTTACTGGGCATAAACAAAAGAGAGATAGAGATAGTGCAGAGGTAGCAGAGTTTAGTACTATGTGACACATGGACAGAGCCAAGAGCTTATGAGATGAGCCTTATGGTTGTTTTTGAATTGAGTGGTATTTGAAGCAGCAGTCACAGATGTGGGGAGATTATTCCAAGGTTTAGCTATAATGTGTGGAAAATAGGGCTTTGATGGCTGTGTTGTTAGCTGAGGTAATAGTGAGGAGTGATTTATTGGCAGAGCGGAGTGGATGATTTGGAGTGTAGCTGGTCAGTAATTGCTTTAGTGCGGGAGTTTTGTCAGGTTGTTTTAGGTTGTTGTATATGACAAGTTGGTGATAGAGTAGTAACTGTGGAAGTTCAAGCCACTGGAGTTTCCTAAGAGGTATGCAGTGATGGATTCTGAATTGGGAATTTGTAGCAAACATGGTAATTGTATTATAGCAGGACTCAAGTTTGTCTAGTTCATATTTCCTGACATAAGTGAGAATTGGGGCTGCATACATTAGTGTAGAAAGAAGATGGGTTTGAGCTAGGGTGACTTTAGCCTAATAGAAAGTTTTTTTGTCTATATAAGGAACCCATTTTTTGTATACCTTTTTTATAGTTTGAGAGATATGGATGTCAAAGTGGAGGTTGCTGTCTATTTCGACACCAAGGAGCTTGGTGTGGAGGAAGGGTGAAATGACTATACCATTATTAGAAGTGATAGAGAAGGAAAGTGGAGAGGTTTTTGATTTGCTTGGGATGAATAGAAGTAGTTTTGTTTTGTTAGGATTTAAGATGAGTTGAATATTAGTGATCCACCTTTCTACTGAGGCAAAGGATTCCTGGGCGAGCTGCTGTAGGATGGTGAGAGATGGGGCTGAGCAGATTAGGGTGGAATCATCTGCATACTGGATTAGTGAGGCCTGCAGGCTAGAGGCATGTAGGTTGTTAGTGAAAATAGAAGAGAGTAGTGGGCCCAATATGGAGCCTTGGGGTACACCAATGGTGGTTGGGAGTAGAGGTGGTAAAACTCCTTGCCATTGGACAGCTTGCTGGTGCTCTGATAGGTAATTTTTAAACTGAGTAATAGTGTTAGGGGTGAAGGCTAAAGAGGTTAGAGTATCTATTAGTATGGCATGAGAAACCATGTCAAATGCTTTTGAGTGGTCAAGGAATATAGCAGATATAAATCTGTTGTTATTCCTATGCTGGTTAAACAGGTTTGTGAAGGAGAGAAGGGCTGTGGTTGTACTCAGGTGTGAGCGGAAGCCATGTTGTGTAAGGGAGAGGAGATTGTTTTTTGTTTAGGAAATGCATAACTTGAGAGTGTATGCATTTTCTAGTATCTTTGATAAAGGAGACAGGATGGCAATGGGGCAATAGTTGGAGAAATCATAAGAGGTTCCACCCTTATGAAGGGGAATAATGTAAGAGATTTTCCACAGACGAGGGATATATGATTCCTGTATAGAGCGGTTGATGAGGATTGAGACTGGGTAGCATATGGAGTCAGCAGACATTTTTAGGAAATGTGCTGGTAAACCATCTGCTGCAAGAGTAGTGGGTTTCAGTTTTAAGAGGTATTTCTTTATTTTAGAGGTTGGGATGGGTGAGAAGGTGAGGGGAGAAGAGCTCTCCATTAGATTTCCATATAACAGACAAGGAAGTATTTTGACTTTACCAATGGAAGGAGTTTAGATGGCTTGCTTAATATGTTTGGTTTGGTTCTAATTCGCATTTTTCCTCTTTCTCTCTTTTTTTTTTCTGACAATTTGCTTCCTTCAGACTAGCCAAAAAATTTTGTCAGAAGGGGGATTCGAACCCAGGCTTCCAGAGAAAACTGCGACCTGAACATAGCACTTTAGACTGCTCAACCATCCTAACTATTAGAAAATACTGTTCCCTTTCCATTTGTTCTGCTTAAGTGTGTGCTTGTTGTAGTTATAAAATATATTAGAAATGTCAGTATTTTTTGCTATTGTCCACAGAAAAACATATAGCTGCTTCAAGGATATTTACAGAAAACAAGCGTTTCATGTTTCAGCAAATGTAGTGCTTTGAGGGTTTAAGGAGGACGTCTGTTAGGGACTGATTCTTTTTAACCGTTAGCAGGAACTCTGATCTCTGAATATATGTACTGCAAATCTATTTTCCACTATTATCAGCCTCAGCCCCGCCCCTGTTTATCCCACTACACTTTGTGACAGATATTCTTATCTGACAATTATGTACACTAGTTGGTTGTAAATAGGGTACCCAAAATTTCCTGCGAGAAATGGGATTCGAACCACCATTTACAAGTGGTACTCTGCAAATGGGGCTTTTACGCAGCGCCTTGGACAGCTCAGTAATCACCTTACTTAAGTGCGAGTTTATACTGTTTTTGTTGGCTGCACTTTTGGTTTTCTTTTTCTTTCTATGATTATTAATTTTTGTGCATACATGAATTTAATAACTGCAGAATATATTTAAAAGAATTAACATATCAATTTACTCACCCCCCCCCCCCATAGCTGCTTCAACAGTCAGAACGTACTTTCATAGGTTCATAGGTAGGTGCTAGGCTATCTGCCTGAGGGCATTTATAAGCCTAGCCAGAGTGTGTCGGCTTTCGCCGCCCCATTGATTAATTAACTGAGCCTCTGTCAAGCAGAGCCAATGAAGTGATCCCAGGGGTGTATTTTCTGTTACCCATCCACTCGTCAAGGTTTCTCTTGAAGAGTGTTAGTGAGGGGATCTGCCTGATGTAATTTGGAATTTTATTCCAAAGCATGGGGAGTCTCTGTGACAGGAATCTATCCCTCCAGCATGTTCTATTTATTGTTGTGGCGATGTTTAGCTCACTAGAGCACGTGGCTCGCAGTGATTTGGATTTCTTTAGGTGGAGTATGTCCATCAATTCTGAGTTGGACATGGCTTTGTAAGTCAGGCAGAGATCACCTCTGAGTAAGCGATATGCCACTGAGTACGGCCGGAGTTTTTTCAGTTGGGCTGTGTAGAACATATGTTTGAGGCCAGTAATCCTCTTAGTGAGGTACTTTTGTGGTCTTTCCAGCTGTTGGAAGTGTCTTGTGAGGTACATCCCAAATGGGGCATTGTACTCTATGATGGGTCTAATAAGTGACAAGTAGAGAGAAACTATAACCTCTTTATTTCTAGATGCGAACCCTTTAGTAATTAGATGAGCCACATAGAAGGATTTCCTAACTACTTTGGCAATATGATTGCCAAAGGAGAGATTACTATCTACCTGGGTCTCCAGATCTCTTATTACCTCTTCTGTATTAAGGGGGCTGCCACCTATGTGGTAATTCGTGGGTATTTTGTTTTTCCCAAATGGGATGACTATGCATTTTTTGACATTTAGCTTGAGGCCATGACTTTGACACCAGGTGTAAGTCTCAGTAAGGCCCTTTTGGAGGATGTTCATGTCAGCCGGAGAGTCAATTATGCCTCCCAGTTTGCAGTCATCGGCGAACTTGGTTAGCCATAGTCCTCCTGCGTTTGCCTGTACTTCTGACAAGTATATGCTGAACAGTAGGGGTCCCAGGACCGAGCCTTGCGGGACACCACTTGTTACTGGTTTAGAGTCGGACCTGGAGCCCGCTATTCTTACCGTGTGAGTTCTGTCTGTAAGCCAGTTGGCAACCCATCTCGTGACGTAGGGGTTTATGTTCAGGCTATTGAGTTTTTCTGTAAAACCCGAGTGGGGAATGGTGTCGAAAGCCTTGGCGAGGTCAAGGTAGGCTGTGTGAACCACCTTTCCCTCGTCTACGGCCTTAGTGACTGTCTTGAAGAAGTCAACTAGGTTTAGTAGGCATGATCTGCCCTTAACAAAGCCAAACTGGGTCGGGTCAAGAGTTTGGAGGTTCCCAATGTCTTTTTTAATGAGTTCCATGATGATGCGCTCCATAGCCTTGCAGACTAGGCTAGTTAGGTTTATGGGGCGATAGTTACCAGGGTCAGTTGTGGCTTCTCCTTTGTGGAGAGGAATAACCATTGCTGTGTACCATTCTATGGGCACATAGCCTGTGGAGAGGCTGAGGTTGAACAGTGTGTTTAGGTGGGGAGTTAGTTCGTTCTGTAGTTTGTGCAAGATGCAGCCTGGGACACCATCTGATCCCACTGATGCTGTGTTTTTGGCTTTTGAAAGGGCTGTTTTCACCTGTGCAATTGTGATTTTTGGGACACTACTCTTTTCCAGTATTATTGTGGGCCCTTTTGGAGGTGACAGGGGGGTGAAGTTTGCACTGAATCTATCTGCCAGGATGTTGGCAATATCAGTAGGTTCAGTATATTTTGTGCTATTTTGCACTAGTTCAGTGCATATCTGTGACTTGCCACTTAGATTCTTATTATAGCTAAAGTAGGCTTTGTGCTTATCTTTTGAATACTTGGCTATTTTTCTTTCAAAGTTAGCCTTGGATGATTTCATAAGGGACCTTAGTTTCTTACCGATACTGATCAGGGATGTATTTCCTTCTTGGGATTTGCTTCAACTAGTTTCCTCCTTCTATTGTATAGCCTGTTTATTGCAGGGGTCCACCAAACTGGTTTCCTTCTCTTAGAGGAGTGAGTCTTCATTTTGCTAGGGATGGCATGATCCATGCATCCTTGTAGGTGCTCATAGAGTGCATTTGTAAAGGTTTCTGCATCTTGGGCAGCGTTATCCTTTAGCTTGGGGACTGTGAAACTTACCACCTCTGTTTTAAGTAAGGTGATGTTTGTTTAGAAAAGTTTTTTACTGTGGTTTCCTTAGTTGGGGGTGGTGGTGGGGTGTGGGACATCCAGAGTGATTAGTTTATGGTCTGATCTAAACAGTGACAGGTTGACCTCCGGTGTGGAACACCTTTCGCTCATGTTGGTGATGACCAGGTCCAATATGTTTTCACCTCTGGTAGGGGAGTTTACCAGCTGATCCAGGGCATTTGAGTTGATGAATTACAGGAAGCACTGGCCTGGGAATTTGTACTCGAGTAGTTTTCTCAGTGAATGGTAGGATAATTGAAATCGCCCAATATCAGGGTGTTCGGTAGGACCTTCATGTTTTCCAAGATCTCCAGAAAGGTGAAGTGGTAGTCCTGGGTCATGGAGGGAGGCCAAAATTTGCACTGCAGATTTGCCTGATGTTAGTTGCACATGGATGATCTCAGAGGTATCATGCTGCGCCACTAACCTGGAGGTGTAGGTATCCTTGATGAATATGGATACACCCCTCCTTTTATGTTTCGGTCCGTGTTCTGTGGCTGAAACGTGTGGTATGAGTTGTAGCCTGGTAGAGCTGGGGTGCTCTCTGGAGCCTTGAACCAGGTTTCAGTTACTGCACAGATGTCGACGTTCTCCATACTGAAGAGTGCTTCAAGTGCGTGCATTTTGAGATTTAAACTCCTGGCGTTGAGTAGCATAACCCTCAGTTTTTTGTTAATTATGTTCTTTACGGAGGTGGGTTTGACATTTGAGCCTTGCCTAAAAAAGGCAATATGGGGGCAGCAAGAGCCTTGGCCAGTATTCAAAAGCTTATGGGTGACAGGTGAAAGCCATCTCTTGCGAAGCAACGCGGCTTGTCGAGCATGTCGTCCCAGGCTGACAGACACTGGATCCCCTTTGAATGACACCAGGAGCTTAGCCAATTGTTGAAATTGATAATTTTTTTCTTTATGCTAAGATGTCATTCTTGGTGAAGGCAGGATGCAACTCAGGATCAGGGTCATACCAGCCTGGGCTGCATGATCAGAGAGCTCTTCCATGTCTCTTTTCATGTAGTCCAGGGAGGTACATCTCAGGTCATTCACACCAACATGAACAATGACAGAGTCATATTTGTACTTGTTCTGGAGTGACCCGAGTGCTTGTGTTATGCGGTGGATTCTGGCTCCTGACAGGCAGCTAATAGTAACCTTCTGCTTGCCGAGCCTAGTGAGTGGGACGTCAGTGTGCCTGACTGTAGCATCACCTATTACTAGTGTGTTACGTATGTTATTTCGCCTTAAGGGCTGTGATTGTGCGGCACACTGATTTTGTGTTTTATGTGTTGTCTGGTTTGTGACTGGAAGTATAAGTTGTTTGGGTGTCTGCTTTGGAGGTCTCTGATGCTTTTGTAGGTTTTTATTTAGAGCCTCCGAGTATGATTTTGTGTATTTATGTGTATTTTTTGTCAGTGCTGTTTTAGTAGGTCTGTGTGTGGCTGGAGGTATGGTGCAAGTGTTAACCTTCTCCTCTTGACTGTCTGTTCCAGTCTTGGGTGGAGACAGCTTAGCTTCCAGTTTGGCTGTGTAATTGCATCTCTTGCACATGTTAGTGTTTTGTGGTAGGAGGAGAGGGTTCTCTGTGTACATGAGGCAGTTGTAACATTGCCTCAGGATACCCAGATTCACCAGCTGGACTGGAGAGTGCACCTGAAGTTGCCCTTTGGTCATGCTTGAATAGTAGGGTGAGCTGCTTAGTCACTTGGTTGGTGAGGGGTGAATAAAGAGCCTTGCCCTGCTGAACAATCAGTGTCAGGGTATATTAGTGCTTGCTATTAGGTCTGAGCAAGTGCTGGGCTGTAAGATGCTTTTTGAGTGCTTAGGTTGAGAGTTAGACTAGTTTAAAGTGAAAAACTGAAGAGGAGACTTAGTGGAGCCGGGAATAATTTAATTGTATTTAATTTAATTGTAGCTAACCAGTACTGCCCGGTGTGCAAAACCATGCAAACACGGTTTTTATAGTTGGGAAATGAAAGAGATAGAAATTAGCCCAAAATGGCCAATAAACTTCTAACTTCTGGGCTGGAACCACTCCTCCAGGGACAGATAAGTTGCTCAAAGCTCCCCTCTCTCACAGGTGAACAGAGAAACTTCCTTCTATCCAAATAAGGTATGGGCAACTCAGAAACTAGTATCACAGCCCAGAATTCAGCACTAGCCTGAAAACTGGACTATACTAGCTTAGAAAGGTAAGAAACAAGGGATTTTATTGTTTTTTTTGAAAAGATAAAGCAAAAACAGTAAAACATACACTTAAAACAGATTTAAACGACTACAAATGATCAGAAAAGGCTATCACACTTTAGTGTGTAGCCTATAACAGTTAAACAAATTATTTAAACAAAAAACAACTTTTTAAAAGTGCAGGCAGTCAAATAAGTACTATATGTGAAAAAAAAACAAGCTTTGAAATCTTTTCTTAAAACATGTTCACAGTTATCAAAGCAGCAAACATGTCAGTGCAAGAAGTTTGGACAAAGCCAAAGATAATGTGAAACAAAGGCCAAAAATAGGGACTGATTTAAGATATTGCTCTTAGAAAGTTGAAGGCATAAAATGTAAGTAAGCAATGTCTTTCGGCTTTTCCCAGTTAGGGGTTGCCACAGCGGATCACCGGTTCGCAGATTGATTGGAAGTGGAGTTTTACAGTGTCAAGTTGCCAGCCCGGCATCAAACCTTCCACAGAAGGCATACGCATAGAAACACGTACCTACCTACATGTCTTTAAAACTCACACGACCAGACAGAGGACATACAGATGCCACACAAAAAGGTGCTCTATAAGTGAATAGAACCAGAGAACCTGTTGCTGGAAGGCGACAACTCTAACCGCTACATCACCCTGAAATTAATATAGCTTTCATTATTAAGTGACTTCAGTCGGAGTCGGTCTGAAACTCTCAAGTACTGCAGAAACTAATTGATTCCTTTGGTTTACTGGAATTAGCGTACTGAACAAAATTATATAAATACGAGTAAACCAGCATTAATTTAGATGTTGTTCTGAGACACTGAAAAAAATCTCAGCCAGTCAAAATACACATAGATTCTTGGTGTCAGTCACTCAAAATCATGCCTGAAGATTGGGGGGCGGTGCTGAAAGTTTTTCTATATTGTTTTTCTCCATACGGTATTGACCATGCTGTATAATTAAGGTCTGTGCAGCCCCCCCCCCAATAATCATGAGTGGGGCACTTTTAAAATATTATTACTATTAAGTGAGACATTAACAAAATAAGAGAACACGAATTAACATGCAATTTCTTAAGTATAATCAATCGCGCTATTTTGTCATTATTTATTAAATGCAATTTCCTTTTCTCCAAATGTCACCCATTTTAGAAAGGATTAAGAAGCTGAACTATAATATCAGTCAAATCAGGGACAGTTGAGAGGAATGCCTCCCCCTTACGTTTGTGGTCCAGAATGTTTTGTAAATCAATTATTTTCCTTACAATGTTTGCTAAGACATTAACATCCTTGCTATATGTAATTTCTGCTGGGCCACGATAATTAACTTTCTTTGTCCTATATATTAGTTTTCACACTGTATAAGGTAGGAACCAGTCGCAGATGGGGCACAAGATGATATGAAAATTCACAAACACCTGGAAGCGGCAGTTTGAAATATTTCCAATTCTCTACTAAGCTTGTCTTTAAAAGTAACAGTAAGGAAAAACAACTAGGAGTAAGACATGCTGACACACGTCAAAAATAAAGTGCCGCAATTAGGAATTATTATATTGGAAAGGAAGTAGTGAGAGACGGCAACGTGAAAATGCTGTATGCATCAGTTTGTGGCTATTTATTGCATTTTCAAAATCAAAACGACGAATATTCCTAATTTTTATCTTAATATATAGGGAGAGTTTGAAAAGATTATGTAAACAATTGTTTACTATGTCAGGATGGCTGAGCAGTCTAAGGTTCTGTATTTAGGTTACAGTCTTCTCTGGAGTCGTGGGTTCAAATCCCACTTCAACAAGAAATGATGGGCCTCTATACACTTACTTTCAAGATAGACCTAATTGTGATATGAATACCCACTCTGGTAATTACGTATTATCGCAACCACATTCCAAACTTGTTATCATTCTTAATGTTATGGAAAAAGGAGTCATTGTGTTTCTGCAAGGGAAATTTACTATATTATTTAATTTGTGCAGAACTTCCTGTTAACAGTATTTAGTTTCAGACAACATCACTTACACGGATTGCGGTGGTGGTGCTGCGGTAGCGTTGTCGCCTCACAGTTAGACGTTGCCCGTTCGATTCTCAGTTAAAGCGTCTACTGTGTGACGACATGCGTGAATGGGCGTTCCTTCGTTAAAGGTTGTGCGTTAGGCCCGGCAAGCCAGCATGTAAAACTCTACTGCCAATCATTAGCGGACCGGAGTTCCGCTGTGGCGACCCCTAACCGGGAAAAGCCGAAAGACGCACACGCACACAACATCACTTACACATTGGCCAGCTTTATTCTTGAACTTCTAAAGAAATACACTGACATCTGACGCTTTTCGAGAACCCAGGACACATCAGTCTGGTCTCTGCTCTTGACATTTGTTTAAACCGCTGCATCATGACACAGCCTGTTTTCTAAACTCTTACAACAAAAAGAATAGTTGTGCAATGAACCGGTTACTCACTGTATAGTGTAATGTTTTAGGCCCTGTCTCAGCAGTTCTTTCCTACCTCATATGGCAATGGGCAAGGGAATTTTTTTTCTGTCCTCTGAACTGCATCTCTGTGCAAAATTAAAATCTGCCCTCTTCAGTTGTTTATAATGACTGTTGTCATTCCTTTAAGAGGGCAGAAACATCATATGACTATGCCTGATATATGGGGTGGTACAACATAATTTGATCCACCCTACAAGATTGTGCTTCCAAACTGAAATATCACCGATTGGATTACCCTTTTTCACATTGTCATAGACTTTTTTGCATCTTTTTTGTTATTTTACAGAAAGCACTAATAATGCATTTCTTCGTCACATTATGCAATAAATTCCAGGTATTGCCATTAACTCATGTCTGTCCTTTAAGTATAACAGGTTTTTAGTACAGAAACTGTATGTATATATGAATGATGTGCTACTTCCAGATGTATCAGTATACAATTCAGTGAAAGTAAGTACTGTAGAATGAAATGAATCAGTCTCCTGCAAATATATTCAAAATTATAAAGAGAAACCCAAAGCAAACACAAACACATCAGTACCCAGTACTGTAGTATATGATTTCCTTACTCGTGCACTGATTCTGTCAGTACTGGGATAGCATATTCCATAACCGTACCTCTCAAGTGCGCCTCATTATATCGAATGCTCCTCATTTTGAGTCTTAAAGAACTGATATTTCATGTT